>NC_135483.1:140082367-140383825 GCF_052094955.1 Ictidomys tridecemlineatus | reverse complement strand
CACCACAATCCACAAAATCCAGAACACATCATGAATTAGAGATACTTTTTAAAAAGTTAACTTCTAAGTTTATATGCCTGAACTCAACCTGTCACAAATAATGAGTAGTTCTAGGACTAATTTCTACTCAAATAAGGGGCAACCTGTTTCAATGAGATTATTCAAGGGGGATTTTAAATAAGTGCAAATTCCAGTTTAGGTTTACCTGCCATGGCGGCATGCTGTGTACACAGAACCTTCTTCACTCCCAACAACAAAGTTGTTGACATCTCCAACAGGGAAAGACATAGATGTCACAGCTACTGCCTTTGACTGTTTGTGAACCAACTCCATGCTATCCTATATAGGGTGGAAAAAAGAAAAAAAAAAAAAAAAGAAAAGACGTTATTTTGTAAACAGTCAATTTTAAATTTTCAAAGAAAAACTTCTAGTTTTAAATAATTTTAAGAGATATTTAATATATTACTTACATAAACCACAATTAAAGCAATCATGTTTGAAAATAAAAGATACACATAGCACAGTACTTTTGACACATGCTTAGATTTATAATCTGTTATTATATTATGAAACACTATGAAAAACATATGCTGGGATATATACACAGTTTAAAAATAACAACATACTTCAAAATTTCTGTTTCGCAAGTTTAACCTACCTGTGGGTGGGAAAGCATGTCCAGACTCCATGAACATATTTTTCCATCAGTGGAGATGCTGATCAGATTGTGAGCATTTTGTGTTCCAACGACATTAACACAATAGACAGGATGCTAAAGACATGAAAAGAAAGTTTTCATGAATTATTTTACTAAAAATAGAAGCAAAAATTGAAGCTTAATCATAGGTACTCTGTTTCATATCAAAAACTGTAGGTTAATCACAGGTATTCTGTTGTAACTTGAGGTTATTTTTAATGTGAAGTTTGCTGCTATTCTATTGATTAACAAAAGGTTGTCTCAGAAGAGACATAAGTTCCTGATAAACAGATCTCCCAAAATAAAGAAAAAAGACCTTTGTTCTTGGTTGCTATCTGAGGAGGAGTTCATACACCAAAGGAAACACATTTTGAAACCACTCTGGTAGACAGACACTACTAAGTAGTTAATAGTGAAAGAGCATAGAAGTCTAAGGAAAATAACCTTATTATACTTACTGTGTGTGCAGCAGCTGACAGTGGAGTTCTCTGCACTGGTGTTCTTTTATTGCTACGATTATCCCAAAGCACAATTTGGCCTGAATATGTACCACCAACAACAAGATTTGGATGAAATTTTGCAAATGTAGCAGACATCACAGCTGACTGCAAGTAAGTAGGATTTTTATATTTCAGATTTAAAAGGAAAAAGTTTAATAAGTTATAAAATCAATTTATTATTCAAAATATTTCCATCTGCACTATAGGTATTAGTAGCTATTGAGACAAATTCATTAAAATATTTAGAATATTTTTTGCTTAAAAGTAAAATGTAATGCCTACTATGTAACTATATTTTAAAAGCAATTTATCAAAGAAAGTAAAAAGTTATTTCATTTGATTGCAGTATTAGATAAATGGCCTTGCAACTGACACATGACTGTAATATGACAGAGTGTATATAGTTTTAATTCAGGTTAAGTGTTTATTTAGGATTATGACATTATTAAAAGATTTTAACTTATGCAACCAGAAAAGACTTGCAAATTCTGTCTGTTAAATCCACTTAAAAAATCTGCAGCTGTTTCCTACTTGAACCATATGTTTCTACTTAAAACTATCTAGTTCCAATTCCTCAGGCCATGTATAAGTAATTCAGTGGGCAAACCATCTAATTGTATATTCAGTAAATAAGTTCCTGAGAAACTCCCTGTAGAAATACGTTTTATAAAAGATTCCATATATATGATCAATCACAAGAACAGAAAATCATAACTGTAAAGGGATTTCAGTGTGATTAAACATTATAAGACATGTCAGTAAAGCTACAAAAGCCAGATTATGTTGAACTGAGAAGTCAGTTTTCTGTTAACATCTGTTTGCAAACATAAAGTGGTTTAGTAAATGCCAATCCAATGAAATCATAATGTTGACAAGAACAGAAAAAAAGACACCTGTCTAAATTCATTAATGAATCCTTAAACTTGTGGAAGACTGTTGAAAGACCATCTTACCTGGCAGTGGAACACATACTCTGGAGTAGTTTTTTTGTATTTCATATTCCATACAAGGGCAACTCCATCAGGTTCATGAGGAGCATCTTCATTGTTATTATAGGAAGCCACAAGTAACTCGGGATACTGCTCGTCAGAACCAAGTAGAAAAGAAAGGGAATGCATAATAAGAACTATTTCTTGACTATCCTATCATTCTGAAAAGTACAAATATCTACCACTTCACCAATTAAGACATCTCTTTCTTACTTGACTATCAGATAATTGTGAAAGTACAAATATCTAATACTTCTAAGAAAGATGTCTCTATGTTTATATTAATTGGGATATCAGTACAATTTTATTTATTTTTTGTTTTAGAGATGGGGTTTTGTTAAATTGCCCAGGCTGGCATTGAACTTGTGAGTCCTCCTGCCTCAGCCTCCTGATTAGCTGGAATTACAGGCATGTGCCACTGTGCCTGGCATTAGTACAATTTTAAATTAGTACAGTTAATTATTTAAAATATTTTAATAGTAAAAAATTTAATTGAAGTATGTGTTTGTATTTCATACAAAGTATTTTGTGAGTAACTGAAATCAGTAAAGCTAGGTTTTGGCATAGGTTCTGAATTTCAAATATAAATAATATTCCCATTTCTTTCTTCCAAAGTACTTAAGATGAAATGAATATGGTAACACAGAACCATCATCCATTATTCAATTTTAAATGATACATACTGATTCAATCATACAAAGTTCCTATAACTAAAATAAAACCACATGCTAATTATAATTTAAAAAAACTTAATAATAACCAATTTTGTTATATTTTACCTGAGATGACCAATCCAAACAACTAACAACCCGATGCTTTGACCAACGTTCATCAAAAAATTGCCGGTTTAGTGATAGTTTAGCACCTGCTTGAATCTCTCTACAGAAAAAACCAAATCCAAAAAAAGACTGTTATGACTTATGTCATTCTTAATCTTAAAATAATTTAACACTGCTGAAGCTGTTGTGTTATCAGTTAAACATTACCCTTCTTTGTCTTCCAGATCTCTCCCACTATAGTCAAAGAAGATGTTAATCTGTTCAGAAAGAGCTCTTTCTACAATTCTTGTAGAATGGTCAAAGAAACTTAAAAATTCCTCTGAGTGTAAGATTTGTTGCTTTTCTTCTTCAGTCAGCTCATGAGGCGGAGCTGGAAAATGAATATTTTTTTAACTATAATTTATGTTAGTCAAATTATGTCAACACAGTATAACAGGATTCAGGGAATGCCTCACATTCTTTTTAAACATTCACCTCTTTTTATTTAGAGCATTTCATTCTATTTTAATTGCTTAATAAATAATAAATCTTAAGAAGAATAAAAAAAATTTAAAGTTAAATTCTTTAAGTTACCTTTACTTTCATTTTCTTCATCTTTTTTTAAAACTTTCTCTTCTTCAGGTTCAATAGGTGGTTTAGGAGTCACTACATCATCATCTTCCTCTTCATCTAAAAAACAGAAAAAAACAAATATTATTTTCATGAAAATAGCTAGTAACTCTGAGGTAGTAATTTCCAAAGATATCACAACTCCCTAGATAAAAGTAAAAGCAAACCACTGTGCCAAGAATAAGTACAAATAATATGAGCTTTCCCAACACAATCTTAAAGAATTAAGTGGAACCCTCTTGCCTTTTATACATACCTATGTGGTACCTCATCAACAGTCACACTAAATTCTATAGCTACAAAGCAGAAACAAGATATATAAGCATGTAGGACGAATTCCTCATAGAAGTCTCTAAAAGCTTGCAAGCATTTATCATTCCAGACAGAACAACAAGCAACTCCTGCATAGTTTTATATAGCATGCTGACACATTAATGCTGTAGAATGAAGAAAATCAAATGTCTAAAATAGCCCACAGAGCTGGCTGCTTACTTGTGATCTGAAACCATCAGTGTCTAATGGGTCTTCATATGGCATAAAGACGGCTTACATTAACTCTCAGGTTGCTATTTGAGAGGCAGATTTTAAAGATAATAGCTACAGGACCACATTTTCTATTCTGTCATTTTAAATGCAAGTCTCATTATCCATCGTTGTATGATGTGGCAATAAGCACTTATAATAATGCTTTCTTTAGTTTTAATAAAAATACATATTAAGATATACGTTTCAAAGACTAAATTACTCAAATCTCACATTCCCAAACCAGGAAGTAACTTAAAATAATTTATTTAAAAATGTTACAGGACATGTAACCTTGTCTACCTTCTCTTTTGCAACAAACTGAGATAGGTTTTTTATGAAGAAAATCCTTATTTTCATTACTAAGCATGTGTTATCTGTCTATAAAGGGAGGCAGCAGACACCTGCAGCAGAATGTATCTCAAGTAATGAGAGCCTGTTCGACATAGGGACTTCACTTGTTATAGTCATTTCCTTGACCCATGTACAAAATCATCTAAAACACACATACATACAATGTGCACAAAAGAATGGTCAAGGATGGGAACCAGCTGCCAAGTCAAGGTCCCAGCAGCCAGGCCAGCTGACTAGATAGCAACAACCAGATGGCACTGCTGGGATTGTGTCTTTCTGCTATAAGGTGGCAATGGGATGGCATAACATTCTTACGCTTGACTGCCTCCAATCCTGTGTCTCTCCCCAATGGTGAGCCTGTGCAATTACCCGCACTCCAGGAGGCCTACAGACAAGCCTTTACCCTGCAAACAAAATGCAGCTTGTAGGCCACACCAGCTGCCAAACCACACACATAGTGTTAGGCTTAGAGAGCTATGAAAATCTTTCTAACTCTATAGTATAAGCAATAAAAATATAACTGTACCTGTGGAAAGAAAGCTTCAAATGACACTGTATAATGCACACAATGATACAACCTCCAACTTAATCAAAATGATAATGACGTATGCCAATCCTACATTACTTGAAATTGAGCGATTTTTACGTTCTGACAAGTTTACAGAACTAGGATAAATGGCACGAATGATTTCAATATATGCTCATACTTTTGAACCAAATGGTGAAGGTTAAAATTTTTCCTTTCAAGGGCCTCAATCAGCCACAAAGGAAAACAGTAATCACTGTCTTTTCAGCCAGCCCAACCGCATTTGTCAGCCCTTTCTCCGTCAATGCAGCCAGAGCAATCAACCTGCCAAACATTCAGAATGGAAAAACAATCTGAAAATACAGGGTATAATGCACCTGCCAGTGAAAATGGCCATTTCAAGAAAAGCTAGTGATCTCAGTGACCCTGCTGAGGAGGCGGTGGTGCAAAGGGGAAAGAACACGTAAAAGAATTCTTAGTGATCGCCACTCTCTTGCACATTGACACTTCCTTACAAAGCATGCCAATTACAGCTTTTGTGCTACTTAAAAAAATGAAAGCTTTTTTGGGCAAAATAATCACATAGAGAAACAGAAAGACACTACTCCTTTTTAGATGAATTCTCATATATGACAGATTATTAATCTGAAAACAGTATAACTGCTGGGGATGCTATACTATACTGCTCAAACATTAGGATAAAATTCTGCCATAGTCATCTGCAGGTGTAATGTAATAAAATAATTTAATTACATTTAACTCAAAAGTTGACTTTTAGAAAAGGACATTTACTTCAATTAAATATTCAGTGTGAGAAAAAGTACATTATATATTTTATCTTCTGCTAATTCTGTTAGCTTTCCTAATCAATTTTGTTAACCAGTAGAGTTCTTTGGATATAAATCCTAAAATCAAGGAGAGATTTTGAGTTACTTGTACAGGTCATTCTTAACCACAGTGAATTAAGAGATTTTGAGTTACCTGGACAGTTACCTACACATCTTATTCTCCTCCATCAACTTTGTTGACTTATCTGGCTTCTAAGTACCATTTCCAGTGACAGGTGTCAAATTCCTGTTATAATGCATATGGCCAGTAGTTTAGTGCTAAGTGACCTCATAATCTACATATTTAACAAAAAAGGTCTTGTTTACAGACATTCTTTTCCTTTTAGTATTTAAAATGTAGATGAAGTTTGTTAGTGATCTGCATCTGCCTGTTATACAGCAATTGCCATGGGCCACGTGTCCTATAATTATTTTAGTTGTAGTTACATGAGTATCAACTATTTAAATATATGGTCTCAGATTTTTACTTTAGAATCAATGTATATACTTCCCCTTCTATATGGATTAAAAATGAATTTAGAAATTATAATTGGGACTTAAACTCAAGCTTCATTAAAATGATTAAGCTAAATAAATTTCCAGGAAAATAAAAACAGGTATGCTGTTCTGAAAAATTTCAAAATGTCACACTTTTTGTCTAAGCTGAGCTTAAGCAATTATCAACATATATCAAAAACATCTAGCAAAAATGCCTAACTTCGATAACATCAGATTAAAGAATGTTCCTTTGAAACAAGGAACATTCTTATCATAAACTAATAAATAGTGACTAAAAGACTATTAACATGGCCAAAAAATATAGTATTATAGTTCTAAAGATTTTCTTAGCTAGTTTCTTTTACATGATAAGCTATAATATATTAAAACTGGAAAAGACTAACAGAGCAAGAAGACTGAAAAATAGGACTGCCATGGCACATCAATTTACTGATGAATATTCATTACAATATGCTAAGTGGTTAACTCCATGCTTTCTCTGACAGGGAATCTAAGGTTACAAACTGAGCAGTAGAGTGCAGAAAAGTAGCAGTTACTTTTGAAATGACAAATCTCTTGTCAATGAATTCTACAACGAGGCTTAATGAACCAGTGAATTTTTACTTTGAGTTAACATCAAAATTGTGATGTATTTTGGTAAGATGGAAAGAAAAGCTGTTCTGTAAATTAAGCTGCACCTAGAAATAATACCAACCAGTGAAATCCCTGTTGTTGGAATAATCTGTTACAATGGAATAGGTTAATCAAAATTAAATCATCTATGAAATGGGTGGCTTTTGTTAAAGTGAAGGACGGAGTCTTCGAACAAGTTTTCTCTATATGTCATATTACATTTAAGGTAAAATAAGCAATAAACATACTTTTAGTAGTTAAAAACATTATAGCACATTAAAAATGAAATATGGGGCTGGGGATGTGGCTCAAGCAGTAGCGCGCTCGCCTGGCATGCGTGCCGCCCAGGTTCGATCCTTAGCACCACATACAAACAAAGATGTTGTGTCTGCCAAAAACTAAAAAATAAATATTAAAGATTCTCTCTCTCTCTCTCTCTCTCTCTCTCTCTCTCTCAATAAATAAATAAATAAATAAATCTTCTTTTAAAAAAAAAAAGAAATATGTAAGATTAAAAAAAATCCTTAACATGCTAGTTATGAATATATCACTTATGATTCTTTTTTTTTTTTTTTTTTTTTTTTAAAGAGAGAGTGAGAGAGGGGGACAGAGAGAGAGAGAGAGAGAGTTTTAACATTTATTTATTTATTTTTCTTAGTTCTCGGCGGACACAACATCTTTGTTGGTATGTGGTGCTGCTGAGGATCGAACCCGGGCCGCACGCATGCTAGGCGAGCGCGCTACCGCTTGAGCCACATCCCCAGCCCACTTATGATTCTTGATATGAAGTAAAAAACAAAGTACATTGTTGTTTAAGAAATACTTTTGCTCTCAATTCACTATGTAGTCTTATACTGATATATACTTTTCAGATAATTTAATATCTTATACAGAATTCTTAACTTACAAAATAGTTTGATTATTCATGGTACAAAGAAATTTGATAATCAGTTCTAAAAATTGGGAAATTTGTTGTTTATAAAAATTGATTCACTCTACTGTTATGTATAACTAAAAATAATAAAAATAAATTTAAAAAATTGATTCAATTGAAAAAATTCAATTTAAAACTTTGCAAACATTTATAAGAACACAAGAGGAAATGCTTCAATTATTAGCTCAAAATATAGGCTATATAGGAATATTTTTTCCTTTTTTATTTTCAGAATAATCTTTTTCTTTGATCAACATAATTTTGAATTACTCAATTTCAATCCATTTTTCCATAATTTCATCTTCTTATACCATAAAAATAACATTCACATTTAAGAGAATCTTCATTGGAACAAAGCTTCATCAATCCTTCTATGGAATCTACTCCTTATTTTAAACATCCAGAATAAGATATAAGGTCACTTGTTATTTCCTTAATAATCTAAATTTTCAACTGGGGAAAATATATGGCTGGCTTTTTAATGAGAAAGTATTTTGAATATAGATATAATGCTAATCTGGGGAAAAATAAGGAATAGTAGTTTATACCACTTTATTTTAATATGGATTCTCTACGTAACATTTTTTAAATGTAAAATTTGGATTTTATTGTGGAAGTATTGGCATGACAGATTCTGTTATCTGTGATCCCATCAAATATTACATTTTTCTAAGGCTATAGTTATAAACATCCTGATTAAAGTCTTTCCCAATCTAAAATTAAGAACAGATGCCACAATTTTATTATATTCTTTTTTTTTTTTTTTTTAAAGAGAGAGTGAGAGACAGAGGGGGACAGAGAGAGAGAGAGAGAATTTTAACATTTATTTATTTATTTCTTAGTTCTTGGCGGACACAACATCTTTGTTGGTATGTGGTGCTGCTGAGGATCGAACCCGGGCCGCACGCATGCTAGGCGAGCGCGCTACGGCTTGAGCCACATCCCCAGCCCCAATTTTATTATATTCTTACAGAAGGTTCAAACTAATTTATTAAGTATATTATTTCAGAATTTTTATTTAAAAAAATCCATTTTAAATAAAGGCAATACCATCTTAACCAGAAGGCCTACAAATTTGACCTATTTGGGAAATATGGATTCCAGGTATTAAGACCATTCAACAAAATAGTAAGAGTTATTGATATATAATAACTTTATATATATCATAAATACTAATCAACAGCTATTGAGGAAAAGTATATCTAGCCATCAAGCCAATACCAATAGTAAGAAAGTGGAATGAAACAACAAAACATGACATTTTGGGCTAGAGTTGTGGCTCAATGGTAGAGTGCTCACTTAGCACGTGCAAGGCCCTGGGTTCGATCCTCAGCACCACATACAATAAATAAAATAAAAGTATTGTGTCCAACTACAACTAAAAAATAAATATTAAAACAAAAACAAAAACAACAACAAAAAACATGGCATTTCACTGGAAATCAATTCCCAGGTTCTGTTACGGCTATATTTTTTTCCTCTCACATTTAACTTAGATTTATCAATTAACTTCCCAGTTCCTCAGTTTTCACAGATGTAAATATAAGCTGATTAAGCAACCTTTAGGGTTTCTTCCTCCTTTAAAAATCCTTTTTCCTAAAAATAACATCAAAAACCCATCCTGAAACAGTAGATAAGAAAAAATAATGGCATTTTCCCAAAGAGTTAAAACTTTTAAAAGGGAAAGGGAAGAAAGTAACTTCCTGGAGTATATTTGTGGGCACTACTCTAGCCAGAAACTGTTTGCCTGTGGAGAAGGAAATTGACTGAGGTCACATGGTCCTAGTCAATTTCATTCACAGTAGGTGCTTTAAGACAGCAAAGCACCTCAGTTCAAAAACAGTACTACTGTCTTATAGAGTAAACTTGAAAGCAAGAAGATGGCTAGAATGAGAAAAAAGAAAAACAAGGCAGAATGAAAACTGACTTTTAAAAAAACAGGTTCAGCCATTAAAAAGAAAAAAAAAAAAAAGGAAGACAGGTAAGAACTAAGACCAATTTTTACCTTCAATTTGGTAACTCACTACTTTTCTGTGATGATTACACTGTCTACCTAAATTTACTATTACACTCCAACTATGATTTTTTAAAATATTTTCTCATGGTAAGTGTTTTACTTTTTGTTACATAATTAAAAAAAACTTTTTTGGCAGTGCTGAAGGTCAAACCCAAGGGCTGCATCCATGTTACACACCCAGATCTGTTACATAATTCTAAAGTCAGAACCAACTATGCTGAGTTTGAGAGCTAATGTATCAAAGCAATGGGTACATTTAAGCACAAAGTGTATGCCTTATAGCATTATAATTTCTTTTTTCTTAGGGGTGGGCAGTAGAAGACCAAATTTAGGGCCTTTGTGCAGGCTACGCAAGCGCTCTACCACTGAACTACATCCCCAGTCTTGCTTTATAAAATCTTAATTTCAAGGTCTTCCTCTTTCTAAAACTTCTACAACCTGGCAAAAGAAAGTTCATATAAGAGCCCCAGACATTAAATTAACTGTAATGATATAGAAAGGAAAGAATTAAGTAGTTTCAAAGGCTAAGGATGGTTTCTTAGTATTAGAATACAATTTTCATTCTCATTCACTTATATACCTTAACTTATAACTGAAAAGACTACAAAATCAAAGAAGAGGCTGAGTGTGTTATCCCAGTGGCTCGGGAGGCTGAGGATCGCAAGTTCAAAGTCAGCCTCAGCAATAGTGAGGCACTATGCAATTTGGTGAAACCCTGTCTCTAAATAAAATACAAAAAAATAGGCCTAGGGATGTGGCTCAGAGGTTGAGTGCTCCCGAGTTCAATCCCTAGTACCCCTTCTCCCCCCCCAAAAAAAAAAATCAAAGAAAAGATACTCTAGTGCTTTTACCTACAGAGAACATAAAATCGATAAATTCAGAATCAATGGATACTTGCTAGATTAGAAATAAGCAAACATGAACTCTTATAAAATCAACATCTAAGTTTAGTCTACGTAAGAAAACTGAAAAAGTAATGGTGCTGAATGGACATTCCCCTTAGAAACTGAGCTCAGCTCATGGGCTGAGAATGTGACTCAGTGGTACAGGACTTGCTTAGTGTATATGAGGCCCTGGGTTCAATCCTCACACCACAAAATAAAAACCACAACAAAACTGGGCTCAGTTTCACCCATCTCATCATTTTCACTTCCTATCAGTGAAGGTAAGAAATATTCTATTCAGCACTGGGGAAGAACAAAGATGCTTATTCATTGCTCTGAGACTATCACTAAAAATATTATCCTGATGCAGAAATATCAATAAACAAGCTAACCAAACCATGCTCTCCTTTAATGAAGGTTTTTCAAATTAAAGATTTAAACCAATAAATTAAGCATGTTATGATCAACACTTAAAAAAATTAAATATAATAAGAGAAAGGAATGTACTATAGCTGTTTATACTGGATTATAATACAACTTGAAGTAATTACTGTAGTTCACTATCATAAAAGCATAAAAGTTGCTTCTTCATGGCATGAGAAAAAGCATATCTTAGAATCAATCCATTAGACTTGCTTTAGAATCGTAGCTATTGGCTAGGTGACCCTTGATGAATTACCTCTTTCAGCTTCTTTGAGTGTAAATAAAAACCAACTTCACTTTCAGAGTTTTGATGAAAGGACAAGGGATAACATTAAGTGGCTCATACCATGCCTCATATGTAGTGAGCACTCTTTTTCAGTCATCAATTTAAACATTAAGTTTGGAGAACAATTATAAATGAATAACTTGAATGATTTATTTAAAAGATGCTGACAAGTTCTGTTTTGTTCATGGTATTCAGAGGGATACAGAAAACATAAAGTAACAGCACATGTTTATATCAACCCAGTGATAAAACGAGATACAAACTACTGTGTTGATATAAACATGGAATTCAAGAAGGCTATAAAGGAGAATCCAATGGTTTCATTTCTGGCCAGCAAATAATGATTAGTCTACAGTCATATTAAGACCTGAGACTAATCACAGTCTTTATCCAAATTTCATCAATAATTATGTTATAGCATTAATACTAAAAAAAAAAACACCTGATTTTTCTAGTAGCTGCTTCCAGAGTAAAAGCATGAAAAGAAACATCCCAAATAGGCAAAATCATTCTCCTGAGTAGGTAACAGCAATTTATTTCAAGTATTTATTGAGTATTTACTACATGCCACACACTATTCAGGTCAAGTATCACAGTAAGGAAGAAATAGTCCCTATGCTCATGGAAAATTTGGTAAAGAAGCTGAAGTATAATGATGCTAACAAGACACCGTGAATAATTTCAAACAGAAAAGAACACAGTTTATCTTGTGCTTGTGGATCATCAGTTTATCTAATAAATGATCTTTTTATTTTTTAAAATTACTTACAAAAATGGAAAAATAATTTTTTTGAAAAATGTCAGTCTTGTATTATGCCAGTTCTATATTAAAATTAATTTGAGGGGGACTGGGGTTGTAGCTCAGTAGAGCCTTTGCTTGCATGTGTGAGGTACTGGTTCACTCTTCAGCACCACATAAAAACAAATAAATAAAATAAAGGTATTGTGTCTGTGTATAACTAAAAAAAAAAATATTAATTCGAGGGCAATAAATTACATGTTTACATTTTAAAATTATAAACATCTAAAAATAAGCAATTCAAAATATAAATTCAAGGACACCAAGTTGTATCTATACATATACAAATATATAATTTCTGAAAACATATTCATAGAAAACTGAATATATTCATTGGAAACAAAATATCAACAATGAATAAATCAAAATTGTACCACACAATTTCCCCTTTACATCACTTCTGTACTTTCTAAATTCTGACTAATAAGTTACTACTATTAGAGTTACTACTATTAGTTACAAAAAAAATTTTTGTGATTGTTAAATATTTATTTAGTTGTAGATGAACACACAGTATCTTTATTTATTTTTATGTAGTGCAATGGATTGAACCTAGTGCCTCATACATGTGAGGCAAGTACTTTACCACTGAGCTACAGCCTCAGCCCCAGAAAAAATTATTTTAAAAAATGAAAGTCATCCCTTAAATTTAATGTAATTACAGTTATAAGTTATTATCAAAAATACCTTTACAATGCTGAACAATTCAAACATCCAAAAGGCATTTCATAAGTATGATGGTATAACTAAAGATACAATCTTCAAATTTCCCCAAAAAGAAAAAAGGTCTAATCTGTTTTTAAATGAGTCACTGTGCCTTCATTTTGGCAATTTTGCCACTTTCTGAGTTCATACATCTAATAATATAACTTCAAAAAGACAGACTTAATACTCAAATTAATGGACTAGTTAATAAAATAGTATTTTCTGGAAATTATGGAATCCTGCAGTTTTAGTATTCTCCATACTGATAATTCAACCCTTCCTCCCTTCCTCCCTCCATCGCTTACTTCCTTCTCCTCCTCCTCTTCCTCCTCCCTCCTTCTTTTTTTTTTTTTTTAAGTTGCTTATATCTCTAGTTTAGCATCAATGGCTTTAACTCCTTTTGGAAACAAGGAAAGGAAATGCCCATGGTATTTAAATACATTCCATTTCCATCCTTAGAGGGCAGAAAAAGAAGAGTTATTAAAGTTATATATGTAGGAGGCTGAGGCAGGAGAATTGCAGGTTTGAGATCAGCCTCAGCAACTTAGTAATGAGACCCTGTCTCAAAATCAAAAATAAAAAGGGTCGGACATGTGACTCAGTGGTAAAGTACTCCTGGATTAAATCCCCAGTACCAATAACAAAACAAAACAAAACAAAAACAAAACATATCTGATTATCTACTGTAAAGTAAAAAGGCAAACAGTAATAACTCTAATTTTCTTTTGAGATATACACAATTAAGAAAATTGAATATTTACTTTCCCCATCCCCACTCCCTACCGGTCTTTTTCACTTACCTGTATTTTCTTGATTTTCTGCAATGAATATTACTTTTGTTTCTCCCTAGTGGAGAAACATGGTAATTTAACTGAAATTTTAAAGATGAATTAATTAAACACTGATGGTTTCTGGATTTATTTTTCTGTAATTAAATATGAACATATTTTCCTGGGCAAGTAGAAAAAAAATTTTCTTATGCACAGACTATTGGTTATGGGTCCACAATACCTTATCCACAATTCCAAAACTGCAACCAACTTTAAAATCCATTACTGCTTTGGTGATAAACCCTGAGATGATCAGAGGTAAAACTATTTCTAATCATTATTTATCTCAGTATATTCATTACCTTTTGCTGCCAAGATACTAATTTTCGAGATTCTGCAGAAGTGTTAATGTATGGTATGTATACTTTGCCACTTTTCTAAAATCTGAAAAATTCTGAATTCTAATACATAAATGGCCCCATGGGTTTTTAGGTAAGAGACTGAATGAAGCTGTATTAGAGATCTCATAGAAAGTTTTTTTTATGTAAGACATACATTCATTAGCCTCATTGGTTTTACGAAAATGATTAGCAAGTTACTTTTTGTTTAAATCATTAGCTATTTAAAATTAATTCTCAACTAAAAAATGGCAATTCTTTGTCATTTAAAAACTAAAGGACTCCATATTCAATACAATGTCTATTCATACTTCCTGGAATGACACACAGATTAAAGGCTACTATGTAATATAGTGGAGTCCTTCGATTATAAAAGATGAAGTTTAAGAATGAGGTCTGGATTTATTCATTAATATAAATAATAATGACAGCACATCATCTTTACAGAAGATAATTTATGACTTCCTTTACTATAAGACGCAATCTTTCCTGGGGAAGAATTACACTCAAATGACAGGAATAGAATATTCTTGAAGATTTTCTGCTTCTAAAATGGAGGATCTGCTAATGACAAAATGAGTACGAAAGATTTAAATTTATGTCAACAACAACAAAAAAAAGCACATACATAGCATATACTGTTAACTTCTAGAATAAGGTTAAAAACTCTAAAAAAAACCCCAAAGTTATGAATATGGAAGCCATAAAGCATTAGTTCTGTAATGTTTCCCTAAGAAAATATGCTAAAAAACAAAACAAAAAATTAGAGAAAGGAAAAAAACCCCAAAATCCACTTACTTAACTTGTGGTCTTAATGACAATCATATTAAGGATAGTCACCTTCTTTGGGTTGAGCCATAACTGGAGTCTGAGTTTCCTTAGTATATGTGACAATTTCTCGAGGAGGAAAGTCAACTTGCGTAATTTTGGCCATTCCAAGTTTAATAGGTCCTCGTCTAAATTAAATGAATATAAATATTTTTAAATACAACAAATGATAAATTTTAATAACATCAAACCCTGTTACTTTTGAAAATATGAATTGAACATTTATGTGTATTTAACATTGGAATTTCAATCCATTCTAATCAAGAAATTTTAGATGAACAATAAATTGACTTTCATTTAATAAAAGAATTGGTAGCTAAAACAAAAGATACTTCTGACTCTTTTGGGGTGTTTATTTTTTACTTTAAAAGGCAAATAATTTTATTTTGTAGAGCAAATGTGTGGGTAATAATAGAGTAAGAGAACGTGAATTTCAGAATAAATTGTTGAAAAGGGCTGGTTGCAAGTGATGTTTTTAACAGGGATATGATTCTGGATGTTTATGAAGAATCAGATATATGGATCTCAATCAGACTATGACTGAAAGAAAAGGTTTCTGTTGAAAACCTTTTTCTACTTCCTATATTAGGCAGAAATTTGGACTTATACTGTCAATTTAAATTTTAAAACTTTTAAATCTCTACACAATCAGTGTGTCCTTGATTCATAATGGTCAAACTAAGATCCAGATATTCTATACCTACCCTAAAGCAACAGATCTTCTGAATGTAATAAAACTAATATAGTCACTTATGTTTTAAATGAAGGAAATGCATTATTTTTTGACCTAGAAGAAGAGAGTTACACAGCTAAAGAAAATGGACAAACAGAAAAATATTTCAGTAGCTATATGGGGGATTTTTATTCAATTATTATATTAGATGTCTAAGACTTCCAAGGAAGTTCTCAATTATGAAGCTATTTTAAAAGGATATCTAACAAAGATATGGCTGCAACTTCCTGAATATCAAGTGGGGTATCTGAAATATACATGTCACTGGTAATATAAGTGATTTTAAATATATATAAACATCTTTTTAAATTTTATTTAATAATTAATTCAAATGTTGTACAAAAGAGTGTTATATAATTAATACATTTTAAAAATTTACTGTAAGGTCCATGACATAAGCATTAGGAAGTTTATAACAGGTTACCTATTTTAGAAATATCTTAGCCCTAAAGATTAAAAAAAGCATAATCAAAAAGTAAATGAGAAATTTTTAGTATATTTGAAGTAACCTACAGGAATATAAGAATTTTGAAATAAAAACTTTATATCCTGATTTTCAACATGCAAATCATATAAAAAGTAAATCACTCACATAGCTGGAAAAAAAAGTCTTTCCAATAGTATTACAAACAAGTTACTAACTTGAATGCAAATGGAGCCTAATAGTCAAAAGCCAAAATATTGAAACAAACAAAATATTTCAAGATTTTATAGGCAGAGAAGGGTAAGAAGGTAATACCTTGCTTATCCAAAAGCACTTTTACTGAAAATAAAGAAGCAATAGGAGGGGAAAGCGAAATACCTCAGGGCCCCTAATAGAGAAGCTTTTGGTTAGTATACAAGAATCTCACATATTTTTCTTACATGCCTTCATTCAAGGCTTATTTATTCTAGTTTTAGATATGATTTGCAAATGTATGGTTACATTTTAGAAGTTGCAAATTATCAGGGAAAAGAGCTATCTGAGTCAGTATAAAGGCAGTAGCAAACATTTACAATTTTTCATTGAAGCCTAGAATGAGAGTCTGTGAATGCATGAATAGCACAGGGCCATAATGTAGACACCAACATTTCTGTTCCTCTCAAAACTACAGATTCATATAAAGTAATCCAAAAAAGATAATTTTTTGTACATCTTAGAAAAATTCACACAAAAATATAAAAATAATATGAAGAATTGGATATCCAAATGGATAGATTTTAATAAAACAACATACATGGAGTATTTCTTTCATTAATGATACAGGATAAATGAGGTGTCACAGTAAAATATAACTCTTTTGTTTTAACTATGTATTACAATATTAGAAGTTTAAGTAAAATAAAATTAGGACAGTTTCACAAAGAGTAAAATTAATTATAAAAGAGGGAAAGTAATAAATCTATTCAATACCCCAAATCGGAATCTGAGTGAAGCTGAAGAACTGATGGATCTGTATCCCAATGCAGCGTCCTAAATGGTTGTAGGACAACCATGAAGCATTAGTAAAAAAGGCCATAAGTTAGTCAAGCAAATACACTCTATGAATATCTAAAGCTAAATTACTGTTTATAATTAAAAAACACCTTTTGGTTAGTACAAAACCCCACATTAGGTGTCACTCAATGCTGTAGTGCATGCAATAAGCATAATACAGTTAAAGATGCAAGCATATAAAGAAAAATAGTCTAAACTATTTTCAGATTATGAGAAACTAACATTGCAAGAATAACTAAGGCAGATAACCCAAATAAGACATTATTTATAGATGAGAACAAGCTAGGCTATAAAAATTAAAATTTCAAGATTCCTAATTCAAAAAACATTAATAAAAATATCTTGCCCAAAGCATTAAATATGTGCAGGAAATTGTCATACTAGTAAAGGAAATGAGTCAACACATAATTCTTTTAGTAAGAAAGCCAAAGACTATCCCACTGGGATACAAACTAGCTAAAGTTTCCAAAATGTGACCCTGCTATAATTTATGGGTTAAGAACTGCCTTGGGCTTACATGTCATCTACTTTAGCAAACAACTAAAGGTATCTGTCTCTAGGAAAAACAAAATAGATTATTTCCCTTGGAAAAATATTTTATGTTCAAAAGAATTACCTAACTTTTGGAGAATACCAAAGTATTTAGTGATGTTTTAGCATTAGGTAAATATCTTACACAGGATTTTTTTCCACTTAAGCTAAATCTAGTCATTACTAGAACAAAGCACTATATCATATTGACATCCTTATAAGTTAGCAATACTGTATAGTGTTCATACTTCCTATAAAAAAAGCTCAATACTCTATGTAGTATTAGCATATTTCTCACATTATAATGCACAATGAATTTTAGCTGCTACAATTTACAACAAATGATTTCTTTACCTTACCTGCCTATATAATTAATCACTAAAAACAATCAGATGAAACAAACTAGAGAAAAATCTTCATTTAAAAACTATAAAGAAAGATACTGGAATTTAAATAGAGTTGTGTGTATGTAATGAAAAAAGAGACTATAGAGAAGACCTACTTTTTATTACAATAAAATTAGGCTTTGTTAAATCAAAAGGGATTCTATGCAATGGTCTCCAAGGCATACTCTGTCAGCAGTCTTTACATTATACAAAAGCTCTAGCTGTTATCAGTAATGTTAAGCTCCTGGTTGAGGATATTATTTTAATGTAAATTAAATAATAAAGGCTGAGGTTGTGCCTCAGCGGTAAATTGCTTGCCTAGCATGTATGAGGCCCTGGATTTGATCCTCAGTACCACATAAAAATAAATAAATAAAGGTATTGTGTCCAACTACAATTAAAAAATATTTAAAAATAAATAAAATTTTAAATAAATAAATAAATTAAATTAAATAAAACTTTACCTCAAAATATAGCCATACTAAAAATACATTGTACATCATACATGATTATACTTATCAAAGGCATCTTCAGATATATAAAGTTCAATTCCAAAATAATCCAAAATGCTTAGAAATAAACTGATCAAAAATAGAAAAAGAAACAAGCATAAATTACCCAACTGAATAACTGTCATCTAAATTTTAAAGCTAACAGAAGTGACTAAGAAAGTGAATAAGAAACTTAATGAAATGCAACTTAGTAATCTGCAAAGTTAGAGAAATCTCTCCTCACAGCCTTTATACTTTTTCATAAATTACTGTCAGTCCCAATAGAAATTAATTTAGAAAAGGTGGTTCAAACTTGTTTAGATATGATTTGCAATGTCTAATCTATCTTTTCCTACTGTTGAGTTTACAAATCTTAGACCATCTAGGCCAACTAATGGAGTATACATATACATACATCTTTTACATCTTCATGCATTTTCCTGTGATATTTCCTTACTGTCTTTATTCTTCCATTATCATCATTCCTGCTCAATATGAGTTTACTTTGTTTTTTTTTTTTAATTTTGAGATCTGAGTATTCTCTTTAAATGCCACATATTTAGAAATGCATTATTTCACTGCCAAAATCACCATCTACAACATTAATTATCTCTCCATTATGGAATCTCAAGATGCTTCTGTGGAATTCAGTTTTCTATTGTTATATGTGTGTAAAATAATATACTGGGTCCTCTTGAAAATTAATGTTTCAAAGTTGAGTCAGTGCTCTCAAATGAGACACTGTTAAGATACAAGATATAAGATCACCTTATTTTTTAAAAAAGATTTTCTTCCTTTTCTGTTAGAAACAAATAATACAACTAAATTTGTACTTTCTCTAATAAGAACAAATAACTCTGAAGATACTAAACTACCTGTTTTCATTTTTTATAATTAATCATAAAAAATCTATATTTTATACTAAACATAAGTTAATATACTACTTATCCTTAGAGCTTTTAAATAAAGTGAAGAGTATCTTTAAATTAATGATATAATCATCATGAGAATGTATATTTTATAAGAGCAGAGTCCTGAACATTTTAGTTTTAGTGGTAAACTATAGTACTTAATGCAATATTGATGAATGTCTGTTCTATATACAAATGCTTTTTCTGCCAGTACTTACTCTCTGAACCAATTTAAAATATTTCAAAGGGTCTCTATTAATCTCTAAGTTGTCTGTGAAACTCAGGAGGACACATTTTAATTCACATCTATTTCAAACCAAAGTAGATTTTACACAGTACTTTTGAAGGTAAATTTTGCTAACAATGTGTGAAAATAATCTTTTTACTCCAATCCAAAATCAGGAAAAATGGGTTCATACTGTAATATAATATCTATATAAAAATAAGGTTTATTATCAAATAAATTTAATATAGTAAACTTTAATTGTGGGAAATATTTTTACTATGGTAATATTTGTATTAGAAGGAAAAAAAAGCCCTTCACTTGAAAATATCTGTTGCTTTTTAGTTATTTAAAGGAATTATATTGACATGTTTATTTTTATGGTGGGATTGAACTCTGACATGCAAATTAAGTGCTCTACTAATGAGCTACATCCCTAACCCCTAAAAACTGAAATATTTGTATAAAAAATGCAGAAGGAAAAAATTTAGCCTAAAAAATGAATTTGAACTAAATAAATTATTTTTATAATATTTTATAAGATAATAATATTATTGTAAAAAGAAAGTTTTGATTTTTTCTTAAAAGAGTTACAGCATTTACCTCCAAAAGCAATAATGCTAGATTTGCAATTTTTGGAAAACACATTTTAAATTCAAAGTGGTAAGCTTTACATGCCTTTTAATTGTTAATAACCTGATTATTCAAGAACTAATTTAAGTATTGACTTTATGGATCATCCAGTCCCCTTGCTTCTTTTTTCTTGCTCTTTCTTTTCACTCATTATTGAATACTTGTATCTTCAATCATAGGGTTCCAGGCACAAAAAAGGTAAAATATCTAATACCTGAATTTTTATTAAAAAGGTATGGTAAGCAATTATTCTAGGGAGGATAATTAACTTCCTGGCTAAAGTGAAGATTCTGAATCAGCTGTGGATTTGACTAGCTATGTTTACTCTCATTTCAATTATAATACAGAAGTCAAAAATATGATAAAGATTTGCTATTACCGTGTATGTGTGTGTGTGTGTGTGTGTGTGTGTGTGTGTGACAGAGAGAGAGAGAGGGGGGGGGGATTAATAATTTTCTCAACATGATCTTTGGAAGAAAGCTATAATCGTACTGAAGTTTTGAAAAACAAGTCCTAACATGTTTGCGGGATCTTAAAACAAACATGAAATAGAATTTTACCGTAAGTTCTCTCAATAATTCCTTGGTTTTTATTCCTTATTCTTCATATTTTATGCATTTTCTATCTTACTTAGCAGAGTAAGTTATTTAATAAAACAGAATTGTACTGCCTAACTAATTTAGGTTTTTCATTACTGAATGGGGAATTAAGTATAACAAAGGTTTTACACTATTATAACCAAAACATTCACATAATAACAGATATGATGTTTAAACAAAAAAAAATTAAATTAACAACTTATAAAATTAACTATTGAGTATAAAAGTATGACAGCTAAAATATTTTAAAAATTTCCCCCAATTTACAACAGAATTTTTATATTGCTGAGATTTTAACATGTTAACATTAACTCAATTCAACTATTTAGGATCCCTCTAAAGAAATGACAGTACTTAGACACGGAATACGTTCTATCATTAAAATATTAAAAGAAAGTTACTGGGGGCTGGGGATGTGGCTCAAGCGGTAGCGCGCTCGCTTAGCATGCGTGCGGCCCGGGTTCGATCCTCAGCACCACATACCAACAAAGATGTTGTGTCCGCCGAGAACTAAAAAATAAATATTAAAAAATTCTCTCTCTAAAAAAAAAAAAAAAGAAAAGAAAATTACTGTACCTGGATCCCACGGCGCCATCTCCAGAGTCTTGGCTTCCAGCTTCACTTGGCGTACTCACAGACTTGGAAGATGGAGACATAGGAGGAGGGACTAAATAGTGAAACAGACAGGTATCCGCTGTTACTACACGGAGAGGTTGCTCAGCTTATGACGTTTCAAAAATAATTTAACATGAAGTAATTAACAAAAAGGGAAAAAAATAATGGCAAACCAAAAAACAAAAATATATGAATGAAAATGAACAGTAGAAAGAAAGGGGAAAAGACACCGTTAACAATGCATGCTGAAGATTCATGCAATTTCTTTGGCAAAATGCATTTGGACTTCATATTCTGAAAATTTTTAAAAGGCAAGATTATGAAAGGATGCATCTTCATCTCATTCATCACCAAATGTGGCTACTAATTTTCAAAGGAGAGCATTCCTTCTCCCCTTTCTAACTTCTTATTTTCTAGACCACCAGACTTTAAATATTAGTTACAATTGCTATCAGAATTAAAACCCAGAAATTGCTTCATTAAGTCAATTTAATCTCTGGTTTACCAAAATTTTGAAATACTAACTTTTGTTTAATGATTTTTCTTTCAAAAATTAATATTTCAAATTATTTTGTTTTCCCTCAAACAAAAAAAGTGGAGGTGGGGGGTGGTGGGGATGGGGAAATTTAGAGAAATGACTACAACTAAAGGAATGGCTCCTTTAAAATGTCCATTAGTTTCCAGCAATTTGGGTGAAAAATGCAAACAGGCCATAATACAGCATGCCTTCTATACATGATGCATAACATAAAGTGATGCATGCAAACAAGGCAAGACTTATGGTAACTTCCTTACCCCAGTATTCAGAAAAAACTGAAGTGTACAGACAAAGATACAGACACCCAAAATATTCTTAATCCCTTCTTATAGAAAATACATTTTTCATAGTATATAAAATAAATAGCAAACACTTTCCCCTAAATTGTCATCTTTTAATATTACACAATAGCAGTTGAACGTGCACTTTTCATGCCAGGACATTTCGAAAACTTTGTGATTACCGTTGCAGGGAGTATAGGAGGATCATCACTGCCATCTTCTGGTTAAATTTTACCATAAATGTCCCCAATCCCAAGTATCTTTTTAAAATAATTTTTCAATGTACAATATTAAGTGACTAAAATACATCTGATATTGAGCTAAAAGCCTCCCAAGGACACACAATTAGCATTGCTGCCTGTTGGTCTACTGAAGAAAAGGTTAAGTTCCTAGTTACATAAGAACTTAAGAATTATATATTTAACTAAATGCCTATGTTTTTAGAAGTCATATTCACTGAGCCCTTAAAATTATTTAAGGGTTCAAATATTTACAAGTGCTGCAGTTAACAACAAAAGTTTTGGTCATCTAACAAAACTTACAAAAATAGTAATGATGAACTGCATTTTAAACACAGATACAAAACTGATCATCCTTCATTTTCTCAATAGCAAATTCTATTAGTAACCAATAAGATTAGAAGATTTTTTTAAAAAGTTACAATTAGAATGTTTGTTTCCTGAGATGCAAAGGTTAATTCTTGTTTAAATTACAAAGGACAATAAAAACATACCCAGTATTTCTGATGTTGTGATTAAATCTTTCAGAAACAATTATGTCAACCACAGACAGCTTAGTGTAATTCATGTGTTGATGGCACTGTGCTAGGTGCTGTATGTATAATTCAAAATAGCTAAAAATGACTTACAGCTAAAGTAAAAGATGTGTTATTAACTTAGGTCACATTCCCTCATCTTTTTGTTCATGTTCTCTTAGTCTAAGTCCCAGATAATACAATAATAAAGAATATTATTTAAGAGTTGTTTGCCTACTGTAAACACAAATAAATGTTTATGAAATCATAGTGAGTCCACCATGCTTTCACATTAAAGAATTTCAAAGAAAAGTTCTGTATCTTTAAATTACACAGTTCATACTTGAGAAAATATTTTTTTCAAAGGCTAAACAGTAATTATTCAGAGATTAATAAATATATTTACTCAAAGTCAGTTTTGAAACAAAAGTTTCAGAAAAAAGAGTACATCAAGAGAGTGCTGCTACTAACTTATCACAGTTTCTTACCAAAATAATGCAAAATAAGGGCTGGGGTTGTGTCTTATCGGTAGAACGTTCGCCTAGCGTGTGCGAGGCCCTGGGTTTGATCCTCAGCACAACATAAAAATAAATAAATAAAACAAAGGTACTGTGTCCAACCACAACTAAAAAAGTATTAAAAAAAAAAAAAGAAACTCCATCTCAGAACTATATTTTTTGTGCTGAAAGATAATTTAAAGCCAATCAATTCAGAGAACTCATAAAAGACTCTTAGGTATTATCTAGCTCACCAACTTCATCTTGTAATAGAAAATAATGTATAAATAATGTATACCACAGAAGGGACTAACCTAGAAAAAGCAAATTACTATCATTGTAAAACAAAAACTGTTAATAGGGGGGGAAAAAAGGAACAGTAATGTTATTTGGTGACTACCACCTTTGAATCCAATTAGTCCTGAAAAAAATTCATATAGAGTAATCATACAGTAAGGTAATGCCACATGCTGCAGTGAGAACAATGGGTTTGGTAATCTAACAAAATATACAAAAATGTAGTATGAAATATTGAAATGGCATGTATTCAAGGAAGTATAAACAAAAAAGAAAAGTGAGCTTTTGTCAAGTGTTTGAAATAGGATTTGCTTAGCAAGAACGGTGATTCATATTACCTTACTCCATAGTTCTGTGCATAAAGTAGCCTAAAACAGGCTTTAAATGGTACAAAATAAAGAAATTAACATAAACATGTGAGTATGATAATGAATGTAAGCCTTTTAGGAGTTTAGAGCAAAAAGATGCCACTATTCCCTTGAGAGGAGAAATATGAAGTAAAATGGGAAAAAAATTACACCAGGGAATTCACTGACCATGTAAGTAATATTGAAAGAACGTGACTCTAATTCTCTAGAACAAAAAGCTGACCAAGGTCTTTCATGACAGTTAAGACGTTGGCCTCCCAAGGACACACAATTAGCATTGCTGCCTTTTGGCCTGTGAAGAAACAACCAGAATATTTTTAAAACAGGAAGACACTAAGAAATGCACCTAGATTTAGAATTAGCATTAAGTCTGAGTCAACTACTCAGAATTATACAGAAGTCCTAAGAATGAAGGATGATGATAGCTCAATTATTTTTCAAGTAGAAGAAAGAAGGGGCTTCTGCCAGGAAGAAGGACCTAGAAAAGGTAGAAAGCCAAAGAAAGCGAATGTATAGAGTGGGAGCATTGGTAGAAGACACTGAAACAGGAGGAGTGAGCTTTAGGAAGAACCCAAAGTTATAAAGTTTCTTCAGCTTATCAATGGTACTCAGGGCTCAAACACAGTCCACATTATAATTATGCCCCCTTGTGGATACAAGTGCTTATAGCCTAGAATATGAACATTTAAACCAACTTTATTCATATATTACTTTTTGTCCTTCTGCAAGATGTTGCCCTTAAATATTAATTTCTCCCTTTCATATGCCCCCTTCCTAAAAATGAAGATGAAATAGTATCTTCATTGTAATTCAGAGCATTAAATTTTTTAAAAATGAAAATTTTATTGTATTAAAATACCATTAGTTGGCTGGGGTTGTGGGTCAGTGGTAGAGCACTTGCCTAGCACATGTGAAGCACTGGGTTCAATCCTCAGCACCACATAAAAATAATAAAGTTACTGAGTCCATTTACAACTAAAACAAATATTTTTTTAAAAATACCATAAGTAACCAATATTCCTTTTCATGTAACAATTTGTAAAAATGGAGATACGCTTGAAAAAAATGACCTGGCAGTGTGGAAAGTATTCTAAAATTCTAATTAAAAATATTTAAAAGTTTCAAGGAAAGGAAAGGGGAAAAAAAATGAAGCCATGCTTTTTTGACATAGCAAACTTACTTTGTTTCTTTCTTATAAAAGAAAATTCAGATACTAAATTATAGCAATAAATGTATTCTACTCTCTTGATACAGTCTAAGGATACAGAGTAACTGACAATATCTGTTTTCATTACTTTACAAAAATGGTTAAATAGTAGTTATAAACACACACAGATAAGTTATTTTTTTAAACATCATTCATATAAAAGAACTCCATATTTGATACAAAATATCGTAAAAACTGTACCTAAAATTAGCTTCTAGAGAATGAATACTTAAATTTTGTGAAAGAAGAAAGTTAAACCTCACATTTTACAAAATATTTGTTTCAATTTCCATCATGTATTTTCCTAAAATTTAACAAGACTTGATTGTTGTTATTGTCTTAAAGAAGGATGGCTTTTATCTGGCCTTACCAGGTGGAAAGACAAGTGACCTAATAACAATCTAACAAATATTTAAGTGTCTAGCCAGTACTGGCACCAGGAATAAAAATGAAAGATTCTGCTCTCAATAATCAGTCAAATGATTAAATAAATCAGAATCTAGCAGCAAATAAAAGTTGTGAGGTTTTATTACTAATACCTTTTTTTAAAAAATAGTCTTTTTAATTAAAAAAAGAAAAAAAATCAATTTTAGAAAAACAATGTTTTTAATAAACCCTCTTGAGTATTCTAGCAGTGCTTTTCTATTTCTGTAATTTGAAACATTTAATAAGTACTCAAAGAGTATTTCTACAATGAAAAGAGAACCAAGTATTTATTTATCCTGGGTTATGATAAAAAAATATGTATTTAAAATTTTTTATTTTTAAAGAGAGAGAGAGAAAACATCTCTATTTTATTTATATGTGGTGCTGAGGATCGAACCCAGCGCCCCGAGCATGCCAGGTGAGCGCGTTACCACTTGAGCCACATCCCCAGCCCAAAATATGTATTTTTTAAACTGTGCATTATTGGAGAAAAAAAAAAAAAGCTTGATAACCACAGTCTAGCCTTTATCTATATAAATATACATTGGACATTAGCATTGGAGGTTTAGGCATATGTTTTAAGGATTACGAAATGCATTTAGCTTAAATTTTCTGAAGACAGTAAAATTTTCATAAGGCCTTTGGCCCTTAATAGATTCCAATATGATGGTAAATGTGCTTAATAAGAGGTGGAAAATAGTTTAGAAGTCAACAACTCAAAGGAAAAGATGTCTAGAGATCTGACTAGGAACCCTAAATGCTAAAATCCTGAATGCAGTGTTAACATTATCTAAGAAGGAACAGCAGGCCCTATGTCCATTTACCTAGCTATTTGAAGAGACTCTAAAATCAATGTTAATCAGCTTATACTACTTTGGTAAAATATAATCTTTACATTATTTAAAATTTCAAATAACTATCATGAGCTAAAAGAAAGCAATAATCTTTCACTACTTTTTCAACAGTATTTTCAAAGCATACTGTTTACTGCTTCCTTAAACTGTTCTATCCTCATCAAAACGGAATCTCTTTAATTACTGACAACTGAAACCTATCAAAAAGTATAATAGATGAGCTGATATTTAATCAAGAAGTTACTACTCTCTCATATCTTAAAAAAACTTCTGCTGCAAATAATGTAATCTGTAAAAAATTGTATTAATAATCTACTTATAAAATGACAGGAGAGGGCTGGGGTTATAGCTCAGCGGTAGAGCGCTTGCCTAGCACATGGGAGGCCCTAGGTTCGATCCTCAGCCCCACATAAAAATAAACAAATAAAGGTATTGTGTCCAACTTCAACTAAAAAAATAAAAATATTTTTAAAAAAATGACAGGAGATAAAACTGTATTTCCCTATTCTCCAAATATAGAAAAAGTTTAAAACTTTAAAATCTTTCAGTAGAAATATTTTTTGTGAATCTCACATAAACCACATTAAAAAAAAACTAACTTATTACAATGCTTCCCCCTGGGTTAATTTAGCAAGAATAATCAACTAATTATTTGAGACTTGGCAATATTTTTCTTCTTTCATTCTCCCTTCTTCTCTCATACATTCAAAAACCAAAAAACTTGGCATAAAGAAAAATATCAAGGGAATGAGTTCTAAGTGCATCCTTTTCAAGTTTAGTTTAAACACACACATGCTACATGTATAAAAATACAGTACTAATACAGTAATATTTACCTCAGCTAAAAACACTTTTTTTCTAGGTCTGCTTGATTAAGATAAAATCATTGTTATTGGCTAAAAATGGTCCATTAAAGAATATTTTAAAAATTATATTTGATAATAATATTAAATTTTCCAATAATTAAATATTCATTAAATAATCAAATAATTTTTCTTAGAGTTAACTCTCAAAAATCAGTTCCTGAGAGAGGCTATAAAACTGATAACTGAAGACTGGTTAGTTATAATAAAATAAGCCAGCCTTTAATCTCTGCAATAACTTGGTTTCATAACCCATCAAGGGCATTTTGCTTAAAACTCTTAATATGAAAATTCACTTCATCACAGCTAAGGCCCTATATACAACTTGACCTCTACCTCCACTTCTGCTCTTCTCTCTTCTCTAGGTAATAGTAGAACCATACCAGCTTAAATAAACCAGGGTCTACTACTTGGGAACTCTGTGCTCACTACTTCCTCTATATGGAATGATCCTCTTCTTAACCTTAGCATGGCTGGATCCTACCTCTCACTTTATAAGTCTATTTCTTATATAGCTCTTCCTGAACACTTTGTCTACTGTCACCTCTCATAGTTTCATGCTATCATATTATCATAATAATATATCTCCCCTACAGGAACATCATAAGTTCCAAAAGAGCAAGATTTAACTGTATTGTTCTTTAAAGTAGAACTAAATAAATATTATAGGACTGAGTTTCAGAAAGCAATGTTTCAAATTGTTTTCAATGTGTCAAAAGAAAGTCAAATATATTGAGATATTTCAAGTCACCTGAATTTATATTATATATTTATCCCATATTAGTTATATAATCAGATAATGGTCATGTAAAATGATTCTATCCCAGCCCAAGGGGCGGGGGAAGAGGGGAAAGAGAGAGAGGAAGACAGTGGGGGGAGAGAGAGAGAGAGAGAGAGAGAGAGAGAGAGAGAGAGAGAGAGAGAGAGAGAGAGAGAATATGAATGAATGGATGTGTGTGTATACTCTTAGGACTGATTTTATGGGGAGAGAGTACTAGGGATTGAACCCTGTACTGCACCACATCCTCAGCTCTTTTTTATTTTTAGACAAAGTTTTTTCTAAGCTGCTGAGGCTGGCCTCAAACTTGATTTCCTCCTGCCTTAGCCTATAATGGGAATACAGGTACCACCATATCCACCTAAAAAACTTTATGATTGATAAAATGAAATCTGATCACATCCCTTTCCTAGCTGGAAAATTTCTGTGTGACCTCCCAACAGTTCCTTCCAAGTCTAACTTCACCCTTCACTTCCCTTATTTTCTTCTACTCTGCCAGCCAGGCAAAGTGAATAAATTGGTATTTCTCAGTACACTTTAATCTTTTCAATTTTCATGTTTTTCCTTACATTTCTTCTGCCTGAAAGGTTCTCCTTTACCATTAGTATATGTTGAAATCCTATAGATATGGGCACCAAAAAATCATACTTCACAAATAACATTCACTTATCAATCCAAAGACATACATTTTTAGGATATTCTATGAGATTTCAACATTTTAAAAAAAGCTTAGGGCTGTGGTTGTGGCTTAGAGGTAGAGCACTCACCTAGCATGTGTAAGGCACTGGGTTCAATCCTCAGCATCACATAAAAATAAAATGAAGATGTTGTGTCTACCTAAAACTAAGTAAATAAATAAATATTTTTAAAAAAATAAATAAGCTTAACTATTTTTACAGTTTCTTCCTGGGTTTGAATAGCATATTTACTATCAGGATAAGAAATATGAGTTTTACCGTAAGGATTAAAAAAACACAGAACAAAAAAAAAATATGCAAAAAGCCAATTATACTTAAGGTTCATCTGTCTTTCAGCAAAAATGGAGATTTAACATGCAACTTAAATACCACTGCCTCCAAATTCTATCAAATGTGGTCTATATCAATTTTTAAAATTTTGTTTGTCTTCTGACTGGATTGTAAAAATGTGATCTGAGTTATACCCTCACAGATCACTTAGAATATTTGGTACATGAATAGAAGAGCTTGGGAACAAGACATGTGGCAAGAAAATTTTGTAAGAAAAATGAAAGTGTAGGCTGGGGATATGGCTTAGTTGGTAAGTGCTTGCCTCACATGCACAAGGCCCTGGGTTCAATCCCCAGCACCACAAAAAAAAAAAAAATCAAAGAAAAATGAAAGTGCCAGTTATTTGACAAAAGGTAAAAAGACAAACCTTTTGCAAGAAAATATAAAGAGCAGAGGCTCAGCGGTAAGTATTTGCCTAGCATGTGGGAGGCTCTGGATTTGAGCACAGGAAAAGAAGAAAAGAAGGTTAGCAAACTCTTAAAAAAAAATAATTCTAGGTATAATAAGAATAAAAAGTTATGAAGATCTGGGCGTGGTGGCACATGCCTGTAATCCCAGCAGCTCGAGAGGCTGAGACAGGAGAATTTTGAGTTCAAAGCAAGACTCAGCAACAGGGAAGTGCTAAGCAACTCAATGAAACCCTGTCTCTAAATAAATACAAAACAGGGCTAGAGATGTGGCTCAGTGGCCGAGTGCTCCTGAGTTCAATATTCGGTACCTGTTCAAAATTATGAAGAAATCATATATACCTGTATGTCAATAAAACTGAATACTGAATTATTTCCTATGAGAAATGAATGACAAAACTGATAAAAGAACACAAATAATCTTATGGGAAATTCCTAACAAATATTCAGTAAATAATTTCAAAATTATACCACCGTTCCAGAGAAAAGAAGAAAGAAAAACTATATAACTCATTTAATGATCCAGGCAAAATACATTAAAAGGAAAAAAGTTAAAGAAGACTGTTTCTCTTGAATATTGATGAAGAATTCCTAAATAGTATCAAACAAAAATGCAACATACACAAGAAATATATCTCATAACAATGTTGGTTTTTTTCCAGATTATAATGCTTTTACATTAAGAAAAAACTATCAATGTTAACCACACTAATACACTAAAAGGAAAAAAAATGTGATCATCTCAAAATATGAAGAAACCTATGAATTTGTTGTAAATATTTTGGTGGTTTTAAGAATGCCCACAAATTCTTTCAAGAATGTGAGCTGGACTTAGTGATTCTCTTCCAATGTAAAGATGAAGTGGTGCTTTGTGACTTATAAGGGCAAGTAATGAAAGAATAGTATAATGAAACTGAAACAACTTGCCTATTTTTCTATTGGCAGTGTTCTTAGGGTAACCAAACAGGTCTAGTTGTTGAGGAAAATCTTCCCTTTCCAGAAGAACTTAAGTTAGTATGTGCAGAGGGAATGGTAGAATTACAAAACAATTTTGCAACTCTTAAATAACTTAGATAAGATCAAGTATTTATAGTATTAGATTAAAAAAACTAATGGTAAAATTAATATCCACATTGTGACAAAGAATCACCTCCAGATATTACCTATTAGTCAAAAGGAGTAACCATGATGGAAAGACCTGGTTATCACAATCCTATGAATATTCAATTTTAGTGTCATTAATAGTTCAATAATTGACAAATATGCTGGTGTGATATCCTTAAAATATACAAGGACTCTACAAATCATAAGATGAAGAACCTCAAAGCTGGGAAAGTAGTTCGGTGGTTGAGCACCTGCCTAGTATGCTTGAGGCCCTGGATACAATTCTCAATACCACACACTCACCAAAAAAAAAAAAAAAAAAGAAGATAAAGAAAACCTAAACAATAAGCTAACCAAAGGATACAAATATGTAATTGCAGAAAGGAAAATCTGAATGACTGATATATGAAGATGGTCAACTTCATTGTAATCAAATAAACAAATATTAAGACATTTTGGGAATATCTCTTTATATCCATCAAGTTGGCAAAAATTAGAAAGCAGATAAACTTCTGTAGCTATTCTTAAGAGTGATACACAGAACCTAAATAAGCCTATATACAATAACATGGCAAGTCAATTCTTGGCCATATACCCCAAAGAAACTCTTCTAGTCCTCAAGGGAAAAGAATATATTCTTTGCAGTGTGGATTATGGTAGCAAAAAAGAGAGAAGCAATCTGAGTGTATAGTTCTGAGGGAACCGGTTAACAAAAATATGGTACACAATGGAATACTCTATATCAGTCAGAAATTACTAACTAGATATGTATGTAGCAACATGGAATAAATAGAATGAGACATATAGCATAATGCTCTTATGTATATTAAACCTATGTTTTACATGTGGATATGCAAAACCCCTTGAAAAATGTGAATACACAAAGGACAGAAAAAAGGCAGTGTGTAAAAGTATGTTAAAAATGCAGAAGTGTGTAATTGATGCACCAATATGAAGAAGGGAACTGGAGATGGGGTAAAACAATGAAAAAAAAACATACAAACATCCCTAAACAATGATCTTTTAAAAATCAATGTATAGAGGTGAGTCTTGAAAACACAAATAAGTGAATTCAGTAAAACCGAACAGAAAAGGAAAAAAAAACCCCAGGCTGGGGTTGTAGCTCAGTGATAGAACACTTGCCTAGCATGCGTAAGGCACTGAGTTTGATTCTTAGCACCACATTAAAAAAATGAATAAATAAAATAAAGATAGTATATTCATTACAACTAAAAATATATTTTTAAAAATTCTTACAGAAGAAAACAAAAGCCAGTGGGGTATGCTAGATGCTGTAACCTGCCTATAATCCCAGAGACTTGGGAAGCTGAGGCAGGAGGATTGCAAGTTCAAGGCCAGCCTGAGTAACACTGTGAGACCCTGTATCAAATATAAATAAATAAATGCTAATGGCACACAAAGAAAGAGAACATTCAAGGACTATACATCTAACAAATAACAAGCAATGTGGTTCAGTTATTTGGGTAAAAAAAAAAAGTGTTCTAATTTATTTACTTTTAAAAATGAAATATATTGAGCTAGGGGTACATGATAGAATGCTTGCATAGCACACTTGAGTCCCTGGTTTTGGACCCCAACACTACCACCTAAAAAACAAAACAAAACAACCAATATGCAAATAAGCTTCATACAGACATAAAAATCAATATCAATATGCTAAGATATGTCATAACACTGAAAAAAAATCAGTCTTCAAGTTCTACCAATAAGGAAAAGGAAAATGAGCTTAAGAAATAATAACAAGGGCTGGGGTTGTAGCTCAGTGGTAGAGTGCTTGTCTAGCATGTGTGAGCACTGAATTCAATCCTCAGCACCACATGAAAAGAAATAAAGGTATTGTGTCCATCTTCAACTAAAAATATATTAAAATAAAAAAGAAGTAATAACAAAGCAGACCATGAAAGCAATTGACTTTTTCCATCCTGAAAATTTTTAGAAACATCAGATTTAAAGACAGTTGTGTTGCAATCTCACAAAAAGCATTTAACAGTTACTGTCTCTAGCATTTGTCCCCTGGACTAGATGAAACTAACCCTGAAATTTTCAGTCCCCAAAGGACCAAGGCCATGTTAAACTAAACTACATACTATATAATAGCACCCAGCACAGGCCTCTTCTAAGTAAGCATTAAATGTTTTAGGATATGTAACCTAGATTGTCCTTAGTATCTCTACTATTTCAGCATCTTCGTTTAGCATAGGTATTAAAATGAATAACCCAGAAAAAGAACAATTCAAATCTGCCAAAATAAGCTACTGATTTTATCTCCCCAATTTACCTAACCTATAGAAAAGAATACAATTACAGTGAAACAGTCATAGTATGGCACACAAAACTTGTTCAACAAAATATATGCTGAAATAAATTACTCATTAATTAAGAAGAGTCAATTGGTAGTTTGGTATATGTTAATAAATATAGTTAATCTTGCAAGTCTTTTGAAATAAAATAACCATGTACTAGCACATCTGAAAAAAGGCAATTCCAAATAAATAAGATTAATGATTGAGATACAAATAAGAAAAATATGCAAAATATATCAAGTTAAATCACTTATCTTGCTATGTCTCAGCTGAACAGACTATATGCTTATCTCTCATAAATGGATATATTCTTATTCTTACCAATGGGGGGTTCTGTAGTTAGCCCCATGCTTTGAAGCAATGCTTCAGCTTCTCTTCTTTTCTTTTCAAGATCTGATTCTTCTTGCACAGGAGCAACAGCTTCCTTTTTCTGATCAGTCTAAAAATGTTAAGTTAAAAATTCAAGTTTGATAAATTGTGATATAAAGGTGTATTAAGAACTGCAATGCAAAAAAATTATGAATGTAATGCACTCCTCTATTGTGATGTATAAAATAAATAATTAAAAAATTTTTAAATTCAAGTTTGAATATGGTCGGAAATATTTCTATGTGCAAAAAAACGTATTTTTTAAATAAAGTGCTAACACTGTATATTTTTATGAGACAGTCATTCTCAGGAGTTCTAGTAAATACTTTCCAAATACTATGTACTGAATTGAGCCATGTTTATATGAAATCAAGGAATTTTTACAAAACCTTCCCTGATAAATAAGTTCAAAAAGTACAGTCAACTTCGAATATAAAATCGGTGACCATGGACAGGAATCATGGAAATCTCCCCCCAGAGTAGAATAAAAGCTTAGCCATGTCATAACATTGAAAAAAAATTAGATGAAATTGGCATATGTTAGTAAATTAACTTAAAATTCCTAATTTTAAAAGAAATTTTAAGTGAATAAACAATTTGATTTGTTGAAAAAGTATGACTATTTCAAACTTGTCTGTATAAAATCTTCATCGTTTTTATGCAACTTTACATAGAGAACATTTATTAAAAATTTGTCAAGAGAAAGTTTTTATTTTTTAAACTACATGGCTTATTTTATTTCTTTTTTAATTTAAGAGACAGGACCAGTTTGTAAGTTGCCGGACTGGCCTTAAATTTTGGGGCTCAAACAACTCTTCTGCCTCAGCCCCGTGAAGGGCTGGAACTATAGGCAAATGTCACTCTGCCCAGATTTCAGGTTTTATTTTAATAATATAAACACAATTTTGGATTTAGATAAAATTAAGTATTACTTTGTGCACATAAAAAATTTTTTTGTTATGAAAAGTTTTGCCCATTAAATTTCAGTTATTTATGGTTTTAGTAAAATCTAGTTAAATTGAATAAACTTTAACATTCTCAGATCACACAAAATATCATATGTACAATTCAAGCTTTCAAAGTAAAATTTACATAACATATACATATATATATGTCTCAAATGATGTCAACTAGACAACTACTACTCATACAGTGAGCAAATTTTGTTCATCATAATATTCTATAATATTTTAACTTAAAGTCATCAGATTATTCAATCAAGATAGCAAAATAGACTATGCTAAAACTTTCCTGTTTATAATCTACTAGACTGTTTATTACTATTATCTCTTGTAATGTTTTATATAAACTTTAAATTAGATATCATGTAGTAGAAATCCCTTAGAGGCTGCTTATGGCCCAACTTAGAAAACAAAAATTGAATTTGTGTTCAGCATTGGAGAGAGTTTAAAGCCACAGACAGTATTTGGAATGGCTCTATCGATATTAATCATGCTTCTACCAGTTAGCATGTTTTTTGTTTGTTTGTTTGTATTGGGGACTGAACCTGGGGTACTCTACTACTGAGCTATATATATCCCTAATCCTTCTTAATTTTTAATTCTGAGACACAGTTTCACTAAATTGGTGAGGTTGGCCTTGAACTTTCGATCCTTCTGCTTGAGCCTCCCAAGTTGCTCCCTCCCAAGAGATTTCAAGGCATGCACTATCACACCTGGGTCTATCAGTTAATTTTTAATGATATATCTAATATAAAGCTCCAATCTTCTTAGAACAGTGTTTGATAGAAAGGTTCAGCATAAACTAGCAAATTCTTCAATTATAGATCTTTACAGAATCATAGCAATGCCACAACTTTGATATTTTCCAACTGATTTTTTTTCTTAAGCAATTTCTACAAGCCTTGGCTATTACTTAGACTATTACATATAAAAACTAGATACTTGGGGCTGGGGATGTGGCTCAAGTGGTAGCACGCTTGCCTGGCATGCATGTGGCCTGGGTTTGATCCTCAGCACCACATACAAACAAAGATGTTGTGTCCGCCAAAAACTAAAAAAATAAATATTAAAAAATACTCTCTTTCTAAAAAAAAAAAAAAAAAAAAAACTAGATACTAAAGGCATATTTAGCACAAACTATCTTACACTAGCCATTTAAAACATATCCATGTTTTGAAAGTATATAAATATGTCTAAAGAGTTTCCAAATGGATAAATGTGTGCTTAAACACAGGAATAAGTAAAATATTTGCAGTTCAAGGACAATGTATATGCATATATGATGAAATAGATGATACCAAAAATTGTAAGACCAAAGTATTTGGTTTACCTTTTTGGCACTATCAAACCTACTACTCAGTAAATATATTTCAACGATTAACTCTTTTAAAAGAGACAAGTACAAATTTTATAATCAATTAAGCTATCTACTATACACACACACACATAATCAAGTAAGCTATCTACTATACACACACACACATATATATTTGTCATTAATATTATAAATTCTGACAAAATTACTGGCATATTAGACCAGCAAAATATACAGATAAATAAGTTCAAAGTTCAAATTACAATTGTGGTATATATGCCCTATGTCTAATACAATGCAGATGCCCCTTACTTTGTGTAACAAATACCTTCCTTAAAGACCACATATATAAGATGAACTTCTATAAATTGAATCTTATAAATGTATCCATCTATATTACTTTTATTCAGTAAAAATAACCCCAAACCTACATTTTATCAGTTTTGCCATTTTCATAAATCTGGCTTTTTTAAAAGTAAGATTACTTTAAAGTAAGATTTACTTGTAGTGCTATATTTGCCATCACAACTCCTAGATTTTTAACTATTTTGAAATTATTAAAGGTAAAAGTACTTGAAATAAAATCCAATTATTTTACACTGAGATTATTCGCCCCCCCCAAGTCAAACATACTTCTTTTTTTTTCCTTTCTTCTTCTTTTCTCTTCTTTTCCTCTCTGATTTGGGCCAATCGCTGTTTCTTACGTTCCAATTCAGCCTTTAATTCACTTTTGTCCGACATGTTTGTGACCTTAAGAAGCATACAATTATTTACAATAATCATTACCTTGGTAAAAGCAGCATACTTTATACTAAGACTTGAGAAAAATTATAAACACATGTATGTAAGAGATACTACCCTGGGCTGAGCACAATAGCTGGCACATAGTAAATGTCTTAAGTTTCATGTTCCCAAATTTAACACATTGTCTTGTTTTTTGATGACAATATATTAAGTCACTGGAGATAAAGGTCAAAATTAGCACTTAGAACAGACATTGTGGGATGGCATTAAGAGGTAGAGAGGATCTTAAGCTGTATAACATGGATGAAAACTATAAGTCTTGCTTTTGTTCCTAGAAACAATGAAGGGAAAACAGGAGATTCCTATAAATTCTAAAAGCAGTACTATTAAAGACAAACAAAACACAAGCTACCAGCATTATCAAATCAAATCTCTCTACATATCATATGGCACTTTTAGAACAATTATCTGTGAACACACCTAAAATGCTCCATATTAGAGTGTAAGGTATTTGAAATCAGAGACTGTGTTTTAGTCATTTTTGATATCTTCACAGCTTCCAGCAGAGTGACTTTAACATTAAATCGACACTGGATAAATGAGTAATAGGAAAGATAGAGTTACAAATATCTTCAAAAAATTACATGTGCACTACTTGGCCTTCAGTTTTAGGAAGCATGATTAGAATTTTTCTGAACTGCAAAAAAGTAACCTAGGGGCTGAGCTAAGGTAGAGGCCAGGAACTTGTTGCCTTCTCTATATTACTGATTTAACATAATGATCAAGCTGTCAATGTCTCTGTATAACTGAAATCTTAAATGCTTTAAGATCAAGAAAAGTGGAAGAATAACCTCTGGAAAACTATTTAGGAGGAATCTCTTAAAAAACAGTTATTAAATCTGAATAAAGGTTAAGTTGGTTAAGGCGCAATTCCCTCTAGTAATAAATGCATCAAGGAAATTTCAAAAGACCACAAAAGAGAGATGAATTTTCAAGTATATAAAAACGGTGAAAAGTTGACACAGTAGACCCTTAAATACGCATGTAATATTAACCATGATTCATTCAAACAAACTAAAACGAATGGCCCACAAGAGACCTGTGGATCTTCCTCCTTTTCTGGACTGATAAAAAGCTTCATCTTTTAAGCTGGAGAGAAATTCCATACATAACTCTGTATGCCAGGCACGACGCCTAATTTTTTGTTAATTATTTTTGCTCAGCGTCAACGAGATGCCAATACAAATATGCATGTTGAAGTAAGTGCATTTTTGATCAAACACTAAGAGTTTGTCAGGCTGAGCCACAGCGGACCGGCCCTCCCATCCTCAGAGAGCCCAGAGCCTCTGCTCCATGACGGACACGTTTCATTTTCTTAAAACTCTAAGGGAAAAGAGTGTCTCTAGAATTTTGTGCTACAACCCTCTGCGTTCAGCGACTTTCCAACATATACAAGGTGAATAGAAACGCTATGCAAGCAAGCAGCAACGACCTTTATTCGTAAAATGGAGCAAGGCGAAAAGGAATTCCCTTCCTCCTGGGCTTACGGCCAAGAGGGCGCGGTCCAGACTAGGGCGTCCAGGGAAGGGCCAGGGGGCGCCAGACAAGCTCAAAGCGCCCCGAGATGCCCCAGGAGGGTCAAAAAGAGAAAAGAGCTGACTCCTCTCCCCAGACCGCCTGAGTCACGGCCCGCGTTTCCCCGGCCTTTCCTCCCAGAAGCCGGGCCGGTGCTGTCAGCAGGAACTGCTAAGCCACCTGGCGAGTTCAGACTTGGGACACAGCAGGCACACGGGCCTTGAGGAAAGAACCATCAACTCACCTGTCAGGTGGCGGGATGGGGAAGAGTCGTCCCTTCTACAACTTCCCGGGAACGTCCCTAGTCTAAGCCCCAACGCCAACTGTAGCCACCACAAGCTCGGGCGGCTTCCCAGTGCACACAAAGAGGGATGGGCGGCGGCTGCTACGGCGAGAGCTAAGGGACAAATAAATGGCTCCGCCAGAACGAGGTCGCTCTCAGAAATAAAGGATGGAGCCCTGCAGTGGGTAATTGTAGCCCCTCCGTGACTTACCCTATGTTAAGCTAAAGCCGAGAGACGAAACAAAGAATCCAACCGGCCCAGGGCCCCGAAGTGTTAGGCTGTCACCAAAAGCTGGGAAGTTACCCTTACTATCCTGAGGCTGAGCACGCAACCACAGCCCTCCCCGATCAAGTTGACACTATCTGGGAGAACTACAAGTCCCAAGGACCAGAGAAACCTGCATGCGGCGAGCAATGCATCCCGGGAGTTGTGGTCACTGGTCACCGCAGGGTATGCTGGGATCCGTAGTATGTGTCATAGACTTTTCGTTTTCCCTCTTGGAGGGTTCAAAATCCCAGTGAAATGCTTATAGCCCCTCTCTTTAATGAGCAATGTCCGCTGGGCAATGCTCCCAATGCTGTACGTGTTACAATATGAGATCTTTCGTCTAGCATGTGTGAGAACCTGCACCCGGGGGAGGGGGAGAGATTTTTGGCCCAACATTGGCAGAATTTTAGAGTGAAGAACATTTTTAGGATAGATATATAGATATAGATATATAATCCATAGGTAAAAATTCTAGGGCGGGGGGAGGGGAGGCTTTATCGAGGCTTCGCGTGGCATCTGGGGAAAAATCTGGTATTTTGTTCCCAGTGTCGTAGGGAACAAAATTTTTGATAAGAAAACATTTTGTACTATTGGAATCTTAACCAAGCAAGAATGGTTTCCACAATCGTTTGATGTTTTAATATATAAATATATAATATACAAATAATTGTTAGATAACTTATATATCATTTACCAGAAATTTATGGGTTGATACATATTTTTTAATATATTTAAATTATTTAGAGTAGTATTTGTCAAGAATTAGAGCTAACATCAACACAATATCTTTCCTATGTTATAAAAAACTGATAAGGAGCACATTATTGAAGTTTAGGACTGATCTTTGGGATTCAGATTCTCAGTCTGTGGGCTTATCATCTTTTCCTTTTCTTTCTATGCCTATATACAATATAAATGTCTCAGAAATTAATTTGGAAAAGAAAACTTCAAATTTGAAGATTTTTTCCTCATAACTTAAAATTTCAAAAAGATTTAGAAATATACAAACATTATCTTGCTTTTTCTTAATATTTAGTTTTCATTTATTCATTTGACAAAAATGTTGTTAATTGCCCACCATGTGCCAGTAATGGTGCTAAGTGTCATGTATATAAGAAATAAAACACACATCTATCTTTTCAATGGAGAAAGGCAGAGATCTCAGGTCAACTAAGTATTTTGATGAACGTAAGTATAGAAGTTATAGAAACACGGTGGGAAGGAAAACTTTTTTAGAAGATGATTCCAAGATGTCTTCAAGTTGAGTAGAAGTTAATCAAAGATGATGCAGAACAAAACCTTAAAGAACAAAGAGTATGCTCAAAATACAGACATATGAGAGAATACAATAGGGTAGAATCTGGAAATAATTTAAAAAAACTGTAGCCTACACAAGAACTGGGAATGAAGTCATAATCAAGGGTGAAGTCACATATCCCAGTTTAGATTTAGCTGTACAAAAGATGTGAATCCACTGACAAATTTTAAGTAAAAAGATGGTATGATAAAGTTTGTATTTTAGATAGTTCTTTCAAAGTGGCCTAGAGAAAGACTGATGTACAGGTTATTTTCTCTTTGTCCCCTAAATTCTTTGTCTGCCCTTCTTTGCCAACATCTATGATTCTGGAGGTTGACCTTGGCTTCTTTAAGGACCAACTTGTGGTTAGATTTGAATTGAGACAGACCTAGAAGAGTATATCAGAAGGCAGGTAGAAAGTGAAGTTGGGACACTTCTTCCCTACTTGCTTCCTCCTTTAATGTCACATTTCCTGTAATGAATTCATCGCTTCATGCCTGTATCAGGTGTGACTTCTTCCATCTAGTTTTCCCTGGTGTCCAGTAATTATTTTCTCCTTTTGTCTCTTTAAACAAAGAAAAAAAAAAGAAGAAGAAAAAGAAAGAAAGAAAAGAACTAAAAAAAGTCACAGGCTGGGGTTGTGGCTCATCGGTAGAGCCCTCGCCTAGCACGTGCAAGGCCCTGGGTTTAATCCTCAGCAGCATGTAAAAATAAATAAATAAAATAAAGGTATTGTGTCCAACTACAACTAAAAAATAAATATTAAAAAAAGTCACAAAACACTCTAACTAGTTTCTGAGTGCCTCATCTCCTGTTTGCTCTCTTACTAGTGCTCACCCCTCTGTAACTGGTTCTTTCACCAAAGTATTTTCATTTGAACTAGCTCAGGTGAATTCTGTTTCTTGCTAAGACCCTTACTAATACAACTTGCTTGAGGAGATAGAGTTGAAGAGAAGAGGAAGGGTAAAGACTGGGCATGGAATGCAGTTAGAAGACTTTTGGATAGTCTGAAATCATAAGGGCATAAACCAATGCATTCTTAGTGGAAACTGAGACAAGTAGATGGGCACTGGGTTCGTTCCTCAACACCACATACAAATAAAATAAAGGCATGCTGTCCTTCACAGCTACAAAATTTTTTTTTTTTAAATCCAAAACAGGACTGGGGGTGTGAGTTGGTGGTCAAGTGCCTGAGTTCAATCCCTGGTACTCCCCACCCACACACACACAAAGCAGATAACTGAAAACCAGTAAAATGCTCAATAAAACCTTCCTTCTTGCTTCAATGAGCTGGCAAGAAATTAAGGAATATTTAGGACAAAAGAAGGCAGAAAGAATTTGGGATGTAGATTTGCAGAGACTTGCCCAGAGTGAGAGGCCCTGGGCTCAATCCCCAGCACCACACACACACACACACACACACACACACACACACACACACACACACACACGGGAGCAGAAACCCAGATGGCATTTGCCTAAACTGGTGAACTTGATTAGGGTTAGAGAATGAGAGACAAAGCCAAAGGCCTATCCAAAACTGGATTTTAAAAGGAAACCTAATATATCCTTAATGTAAGAAATCAACCAGCACCTCCATCCCCCTCTTGGAAAATTGCCCAACAATCTTGGCAGAGTTGGAGTTGGATTTGAATTAGGCAATCACAACTGGAGCTTCACATGATTTGCAGCTTGAAATTTCAGTACCTGGAGAGTACATTAAAAACATAGTCTGAAAAATTTGGCTTAAAGTTGTTGTAAACTTGTCATGCCCTCCAGTGCTTGGGAGAAACAAACATGTGTTTTGGAAGAATCAGTTTTGGAACAATCAATCTTTATTTCAGGCTTTGAAGAAATCAACATTTATAAATTTAAAAAAATGAACTAAAAAAAAAAAAAAAACACATGAGGAAATAAGGCATCCAAAACAAGATCCAAGAGCCAACCCAAACAACAAATAACAGAGTCAAATTCATGAAGACTTAAGTTTTGGAATGAACAGACACATAATATAAAACAAGTATGATCAATGTTAAAAAATAAAAGGAGGAACTAAAATATCAGTAGAGCTGTTTTGAAAAAATACCAACTAGAATTTCTAGTTATTAATAACATAATAACTCAAGTTAAAAACTCAACAAATTAAAAAAAACTCAACAAATATGTTTAACATAGCTAAAGGTACCAATGTAACCCTTTGATCAAGGCAAGAAGGGTCCATTCTTAGATGCTACACTTTGGAGTCTGCTCTTGCCCTCAGGCAGTTACAAGAGTTTGCAATCCTCCTACCCCAGCCTCCCAAATACCTGGGATTACAGGTGTTCACTGCTGTACCCAGATAACAGTGTTCACTTTATGTCCCTTGCAGTGTAGTATAGAATTGAAGGTAGAAAAAGAGGGGTTTGGAGTTGGCAGTTAGAAATCAGCCTCCCTGTACCACTGCACAATGGAGTATCTAGTATTATAGAGCTATAGATATCCCAAAATTTAAAATTTAAACCTGGACTTGGTCAAGGTAGAAAGATGTAAGATTATTTTATCTTATGCTTTCTTACCTTGATTTTTAACTTTTAAATATATCTATACAGTATGTGGCCTTCCATTTGTACTCTTACCCAGGGTCCTAGAAATAAAAGGGGCAGATCTGGAAGAAAAACATTTTGTATTAAAAAGCATATTAGGGCTGGGGATGTGGCTCAAGCGGTAGCGCGCTCGCCTGGTATGCGTGCGACCCGGGTTCGATCCTCAGCGCCACATACCAACGGAGATGTTGTGTCTGCTGAGAACTGAAAAATAAATGTTGAGAATTCTCTCTCTCTCTCTCTCTCCTCTCTCACTCTCTCTTTAAAAAAAAAAAAAAAAGCATATTAAAGCAATTATCAAGAATACCATACAGAAAGACAAAAAGATATAATGTAAGAAAGATATGAAGACATGGAGGATAGGAGGAAGTGTAATAAGCAGTAGTGAAGTTCTAGAAGAATAGGGAGAGGGTAGAATAGAGGTAATATCTGAAAAGATAGTTTTACATAACTGGTGAAAATCACTAATCCACAGATTCAAGAATTCCAATTAATTTGCAAATGTGATAAATGAAAAGAAATCTAGACCTCAATGCAGTAGAATGAAACTGTTACAACAAAATAAAACAAAACAAAAAATCCTGGAAATAATTCGAATGTCCATCAACTAGTGAATGGATAAAATCATGATGCACATATACAATAGTATAGTACTGGCAACAGAGAGAAATGTGCTACTCATATATACAATGATATGAAAGAATTCTGAAAATATGCTAAGTGAAAGAAGTCAGGCGAAGATCATATGCCTGACTTCTACATAATACACACTATATGATTGCATTAATATGAAATCCTAGACAAGGTAGAGCTATAGTGACAAAAAGCCAACCAATGATTGCCTGGGGTTGTGGTGGGGAGGACTGACTGACAATGAACAAGGGGGAACTTTTTGGAGTCTTGGAAGTGTTTTGATTACTGTGGTTTGCAGCAAATTTTTAAGTAAGGAAATGTGAGCCTTTCAACTTTATTATTTTTCAAGATTGTTTTGCCTATTTGGGGGGGTCTCTTGAGATTCCACCTAAATTTTAGGATGTTTTTCTATTTCTGCCCCCCAAAAAGGCCACTAAGATTTTAGTAGAGACTATATTGAGTCTCTAGATCACTTTGGGGAGTAGTATTTTAGCAATACTAAGTCTTTCAATCTGTGGATATGAACTGTTCTTCCTTTTATTTAGGTCGTATTTAATTTTTTTCAGCAATATTTTAAAAACTTCAGTGTAAAATTCTTGCCTTCCTTGATTAAAATTATTCCTAAGTATTTTATTCTTTTTTGATGCTGTTATAAATGGAATGGTTTTCTTAATTTCCTTTTTAGATTATTCACTGCTAAGCAGATCAACTAAGTTTTGTTGTGTTAATCTTATATCCTGCAGCTTTTCTAGATTCACTTATTTGTTTTAACAGTATTTTATTTGTTTTGTTTTTGTTTTGTAGTACTGGAGATGAAACCAGGTGCACTTTACTACTAGGTACATCCCTAGCCCTTTTTATTTTATTTTGAAACAAGTTCTCCTAAAGTTGCCAGAGCTGGCTTCGAACTTGAGACCCTCCTGCCTCCATCTCCCAAGCAGCTGGAATTACAGGTGCACACTATCTTGCTTGGGTTCTAACAACTTTTTGTGGATTCTTTAGGATTTTCTACATATAAAATCATGTCACTTGTGAATAGAGTTAGATAGCTTTACTTCTTTCTAATTTGGTTTCCTTTTCTTTCTCTTGCTGAGAACTTTTGGTGCTGTGTTGAACAGAGAGAGATGAAAGAGGGCATTCTTAGGGGAGAGAGCTTTTTTTTTTTTCACTCTTGAAACTACTTATTTTTAAAAAGACCTAAATACTCCTTCCTTTAATATGGAGAGTACACTAGGTCTTTCTATGCAGTCTGGGTTCTCTAAGACTATGAGTAACCCCTCAGTCATTATTTTCACCTAGTCATCCAGGAACTATGTCAGCTCTGGACTCCAGGGACTGAAAAGTCCTGATTTTAGGCAGGGAACTGAAAGGGGTGAAGGATATATCTATATATGTTGTTTGGAATTTCCATCTACCTAATAGGTACTAATGGATATTATGAAACCCTTTGACTAATCTCTTTTAGTGTCCTGAAATTTATATCTTGTTATAATTAAAGAATCACTGGCAAGATAGGGGATGTGTATCCATTTTTCAAATCCAATATCTGAATAAGTAAATTAAGGTGCAGCTATATAATATAGTACAATGAAGACATTAAAATTAGCCTGGTAGTTCTTCACATGCTGATGGCAAATGACTTCCAATACTGATAATTGAAAAAAATAACATGTAGAATAATTTATATAGAATGATTCTTTTTTGAGTAAAAAAGAAGAAAGATATACATGTGTGTACTATTTTTTTTTTTAAAGAACACACAAGAAGTGAGTGGTAATGAATGTGTCTAGAGATGTCTTGGTGCCTAGAGTATGAAGCAGATTTTCTCCTGTGACCCACCTGAATTTTTTAAAAAACATGTTGCTATGTAACTAAAAGGAAAAAAAATTCCATCTTGTTTCATTTTTAATACTTTAAAAAAATCCATTATCAGCATGATTAGAAAGACTTTAACAACAGATTAAAAAATGAATATTACTTGGTTCAAACCACTATGTGTTTGCTACTTCTTATGGAGGCAGGGCTGAGAAGGGGTCAGAGTATATGTTAGTGTTAAAATGGGTTTTCTAAAGGGGTACATTTGCATTTTGAAACTTCTTAGAGTTGCCCCATGTTGTGGCACATGCCTGTAATCCCAGCACCTGGGGAGGATGAGGCAGGAGGATCTCAAGTTCAAAGCCAACCTCAGCAAAAGTAAGGTGCTAAGCAACTCAGTGAGACTCTGTCTCTAAATAAAAAATACAAAATAGGGCTGGGGTTGTGGCTCGTGGTCGCGTGCCCCTGAGTTCAGTCCCCAGTGCCCCTCCTGCTGCCAAAAAAAAGCTTCTTAGAGTAGTTTGTTGGAGAGGATGTAAATAGACATAATTGCATTTGTTGAACAGTTCATATCTAGAATTATACTTGAATTCAATATGCCAACTTACAGAAAATTTTTATTAAATGATATATTGATGTGCAAGATTTCATTTACCAGATGATTCTTGAATCTACAATAGGGTTATGTCCCAATAACTCCATCATAATTTAAAAATATCATGAGTCAAAAATGGATGCAAAACACCTAACCTACCAAACATCCTTGCATCACAACACAGTACACTGTGCATTGGGTGTTTAACCTTCCTGGATGTGTGACTTGACTGGGGGCTACAGCTTACTGTCACTGCCCAGCATCACCAGAGAGAATCACACCACATGTTGCTGGATGGGAAAAGATCAGAATTCAAAACTCCAGTTCTGGTTTCTAATTAATGTGTATTGCTTTCACACCATGGTAGAGTTAGAAAATCCAAAGTTGAGCCATCATAAATTGGGGACCATCTGTATGAAATTCAAAAGCAGGCAAAGCTAATTTAATGATATGTCAGAATAGCAGCCTGTTGAGATAAAGGTAAGTTGAAACGGATATGGAAAGATTTCTTGGATGTTGGTAATGCTCCATATCATGCTCTGCTGGGGGTTACACCAATTTGTATATTTGTAAAAATTAATAAAACTCTAACCTTAAGATGGGTTCTCTTTACCATACATGTTATATTCGATATAAAAGAAAAACGTAGCTATTAAACTATGAATATAAACAAACATACAAACCATCAAAAAGATGTAGCACACATCCAAGTTCAAGAGGAAGAATTTGAAATGGATAGAAATAAAGTCTGTTACCCAGAGATAATGGAGATCTCAAATGCTTAGATCGCCATTAAGTTTTCCCAAGTAATCAGTCGAAACATTTATAACCATTTGCTGACAACCTTGTTATATGCCCCCTCATTGTACAAAGTTTATAGTGAAATTGCCATTGTGGAAAAGAAAATTGTAGTCCAATGCCAATGCATTTACCTTTCCAGTAATTATACTGTTCGTATTTGTCTGCAATTGCACTTGATTGGTTATGACTTTGCTAAAATGAAATATACTAAAATTTAAGATAATGTATTCTCATGACATTCTTACCCAGCAAAGAACATATTTCCAAGGACTTTTAAATATTGGTTTTCTAGTATTTTTTTCCACATGTTAATCATGGGTACTCTTAAAATCTCACTTTGAATACCCAAGTTCATGACATTTCTACCCCCTTGCCTCTGGAACTTTGAGACTGTTAATCTTTTGCATGTTAATATCTCTTTCCAAACTACTTGCATTTAAAATGTTTTCTTCTAAGTATTTCCACTTCATCTTCAGGAAATGCATTTGACCCTTTTAGAAACATTGGCAGAAGAAAATATTTTCCTCCAACTTTGGGAACTATCTTAACTTTCCTGTTTCCTCTCATGTCTAAAGGAAGCTCTTTAAGAAACTATCTTCACTCAGGGGAGTGTTCACGAACTGGCCAGGAAGTCTCTCATAATTTAACAACATTACTTCTCTATTATCCTTATTATTGTTCTAGTCTGTATTTTTTTCCCTTTGGAGTGTTTGCTGCATTGTTAACTTAATATAGGTTTTTTTTCCCTCCATTATTTCCTCTACTTGTCTTGATGCACATATTTTCTCTCTTAGTGTCAAAATAAGGCGATGGTGAATTAGGAGTCCCTTCTGAGCTGAGAATACTTTTGTAATCTGGTAACCTTTGGCATGAAGTACATATCCTAGTGAATGATGGAGCACTTAAGAGTGATTCACCACTGAGCATTACAGAAAATAGGCTGAGGGGCTCAAAAATTCAAGGCAAGTTCCTTCTACTCAGCGTGGTGTACATACTGTACTCTCACTTTTCTACCCCCTATTATGTGGTTAAGAGAGAGGAGATAATGATGGCTTCCTAAAGTTACCTGTAATGCACTCAAAACTCTGTTAGGTGTAATGGTTTTAAAAGGTAGAATGAAAACACAGCTAGGAGATCAACACAAAAGGAATCATTTTGTGATAGAGACAGTGAGCCTGTGCTCCTCTTGATACACACATACACAACTCCTATTAAGTGTAATGGGAATTATGAGTGCCCCATTAAAGGAGAATATACTCCCCAAATGGGGTAGGGGGTTATTCATTCTCCCTCAGAATTTCTATTGATTTAGTTTTGTGTGTGTGTGTGTGTGTGTGTGTGTGTGTGTGTGTGGTAAAAATAAAATCTTGTATTTTTTAATGATACCCTTAAGTATTCAATACATTGTCTTTTGAATATATAGTTAACCACAAACCCTGTGTAAAGCCTAAATCAAACCAAGATGGATTAATATTCATGTAGAAATATTGATCCATGATATTCCTCTTTGAATAAATATTTATTCAACAGCTGATCTTACTGACTTTAGGCAAATTTCAGGATAGTTTAAGATTTTCTCTATTAACATAGAAATGAGCTTCTAATGGTACAGAACTGTTGATTAACAACATGCCCAGATGTGCATCATGGAAAAAACTATGGTTTGGTGAATAATCTTTTCAGCTATTTATGAATATGGAAATCTTGATCACTGCAGATATTTAGCTTTTAAAATGCTGTCTGCGTATGTCTGATTATATGTGTATGTATGTATATGTGTATATACACACATACTTACACACTGAGAAATGTTTCCAAAAACGTAACACTATCTCCTGAGTTCCCAAGCCATACATCTAACTCTCCATTGGCTGTCTCCTGGAGACCCTACAGACACCTCAAATTCAACATATCTAAATGGAACTGTCATCCTTCCCAGCAAGTCTGCCTCTCTCTTTTTCCCAGTCTCACTGAAGCCACTATTGCTTCAGTCATCCAAGCCAAGTCCTAAAAAGTCATCTTCTTTCAGATTCTGTGTCCCCATATGACCAGTGTCAATTCCATCTCCTAAATCTCTTTTGGAGGTAACAGAAAACCATCTGTAATGCTGTGGGCAGGTTGTAGCAAGCATGAATCTAGCATCAGATTTAGGCAGATGTTCTTCCTGAGAGAAGTGTGGCAGCAGGATCTGTAAATCTAGCCCCAGGGACTGATGGTGCTGAGATTCCACCAAGATAGTTTCCAGATTCAGAGAACTAATAGATTAGGGGGACTATGAGGCAGTGTACTAAGGGGATTTCAGAGGTAGAGGCATAAGATGGGGAATATGTTCCTGAAATTGAGATGGCAGGCAGGGGACTTGGTCGTGTGTGGCTTTAAAAAGGCACCAGGTGCTGAGAAGTAAGATATAAGGTCAGAACTAGACCAGCAGCGAACACCTGTACTGGTGCAGAGCCACAGAGCTGTCCTTATACTTCTCTGACCTTGGAACCAAATTAACCTCAGAGCCTGAACAGAAATGTAGGAGCAGGTAGGCCTTAGATGGCCCCAGCTATCAGCTTCTAGGACTTTGGGTCCAATGAGGTTAATAACTTTGCTATGCTGGTGATATGTGTCATCAGCAGCCATCCTTAATTTTAATTTGCTACCTAAAATGCTTTTCTCTGAATAATTGCACTGTTTCAAAAGAATAGTCTATGTGCCATGCATTTGGCTGTTGTCAGATACATTCTAGATTGTCAGGATACCTGGATAAAGATAGTAAATTGCAGGAAGACACAGCCCCATCTTGCTTGGCCACAACTGTATTCCCAGCCTTGAGAACAGTGTCTATCTACAACTAAAAAATAAATAAAAATAAGTAAATAAATGTTGAATGTTATAAAGTTGAATGTATAAAATAAAACCAGTCTAATAAAATCCTGGTGTTGTTTGCTTCACATATTGGGGATTTAAAGCCAATTTTATTGAAGAGAAGCTTCTTCTGTTTAAAAACAAAAGGGGAAACTGGTACATTCTTCCCAGGGGTTCCTGTACGGCTGAGTCAGGGTCCACATTACAAATGCTAATGAGTCCTCATCCAGGAGCTCCCCAGCAGCCTGACTGAGCTGTGTTTCCCCCTGAGCCTGCCTATCCACACCCCCACTGACTTCCTCTTCTGAGGCCAGATGCCTTCCTGTTATCTCACCTCCAAAAATTACCTCTTTGCATTCTTTGTAAGGCTGGTCTCAGCGCCACCCACTTGTTATATCTCCCTGTGTTCCCTCTTTCCTTAGGTTTGCCCATGCTTGGACAGTGGTGGGAGTACTGGGTGGAGGAGTGGGGGATTGTGAATGACTGCCAATAGTAAAGAGAGTCTTTACTCTATATGATTTTTCAATGTTTATTCAAAAACATTTACTAAGCATTTATCAGGTACTGTGCTCTGTCACAAAGAGCTTAGAGTCTAATGGGAATATTAATTAAAATGGCATGAAAATTTAGAGTTGTAAGTACTCTGAGAGTGGAGGAGTCAAGATGGGTTTCCAACAGCAAATAATATGGGTTATATTTATAGGATGTATAGAAGTTAGGTGAACAAATAAGAAAAAAAGTATTTCTGATAAAGAGCAAAATTAGGTATAATGTACAAAACAGTGGTAGAAGTTTTTTTGAAATGCTAATGAGTTTGGATCTTATCTTGATGGCAATAGAGAGCAACTGAAGCATTTTAGAGTAGAGAACTATATGTTCTTATATATGTGTGTATAGTCTGTGTGCTTGTGTGTGTGGGGTGTGTGTGTGTGTGTATGTGTGTGTGTGTATATATATATATATCCCGCAGTACTGAGGATTGAACACAGAGGTGCTTTGCCACTGAGCTATATCCCAATACTTCTTTAAACAAAACAAAACAAAACAAAACTAGTATTAGTTGTAGAAGGACATAATACCTTTATTTTACTTATTTATCTTTATGTGGTGGGGAAGATTGAACCCCAGGGCTTCATGTATGCTAAGTAAGCGCTGTACCTCTGAGCTATGACCCCAGCCCCATCCCAGTCCTTTTTACTTGATTTTTTTTTTTTTTTATTTGAGACAGGTTTTTTTTTTTTTTAAGCTACTGAGGCTATCCTTGAACTTGTGATTATCCTGCTTTGGCCTCTCAAGTTGCTGGAATTAGGCACCACTGTTCCTGGCCTAGTTTTTATTTTTAAAAAATACTTTGGTAGTTGTATCAAAAATAATTGGGTGGGAAACCGAGAGCAGGGTTAGGGAGACTAGTTAGTAAATTAAATGAAAAAAATGATTAGATGAAATCAGACAATGGTAGAATTGGGAATGATCTGAGGAATATTTATAAAGTAGAAATAGTAGGATTCCAAAACTAATTTAGGGCATGGGACACATGAGAGTTCTGAGCAGTATGATAATTCAACATTTATCTAATGGATTTGGGAACAAAGTGACTTTCTATGAATACAATTCAAATATAGAAACATGTGACTATAGAAATTCACATACTAATATACTTTCATTGACTAAAGCGGAGCAAATAGGCTAAAAGAGATGACTTACTTAAATTAAAATAATTCAAGGTTTGTGTACCCAAGGGACTAATGTTTTCTCAGGTATGGGGAATGGGAGGGAGAACTACAAGTGAACCACTTTAACCAGTTTAGAGTCCATGGCTACAGAGATTTCATCACATGGAGAATGTGGGGAGGAAGAGGAATGAAAACAAGGAAGCAGACAAAATCCTGCAGGGGGATCTGCCTTGAGAGGAGTGGTGACCTTCTGCCAGGAGCCCAGGCAGCTCAGGTGATCTCACGTGGAGCAACCCTGGAGAACCAGTACCCTGATCACATTCTCCCTCCGATCTCCTCCTGGGTCTTCCCATTGGCCAAACCCAACCAGAAGCCAGAGGGCATGGGAGGCAGAAAACAGGATGAGGAATGATGGAAGTGCATCTGGAGAGGCAAAAGAAAGGATCAGAGGATACATTAAAGGGTTTTAATTCTTATAATTGAATAAAGCACTTGTTTCTGGTAGGCAACCAGGCATTATTAAGTCTTAGATTTTAGCGGATTACATTACTGACTTCAGATAAATAGTAGCTTATCTGAGGGTAGCTATGTGTCACAAAATAGAACAATGCCTTAAAGGAGAGGGAGAGGGAGGGAGGAAAAAGGGGGGGGGAGAGAGAGAGAGAGAGAGAGAGAGAGAGAGAGAGAGAGAGAGAGAGAGAGAGAGAGAGAGGTGTTGGGGGCAGAGGGAGGAAAGGGGAAGAAAGAGACAGAGACAATGTTTTTCAGGAATGAGACCAAGGTATGTTTTGCTATTTACATAAGAAGTTGCATGTGAAAACTCGAGTTCATTGGTACCACATTTCTCATTAACTCTAATAATAGTTAAAATTCCTTTCTGGGCATCCATATGCAATGGCTCACTGCTGCCCTTTATTTTGAATGGTTGGATATAAGGGAGTGAGGTAGATGGAGGACTTTAGAATTCCTTAAGGACATTGTGTTTGATGAGACAAATATACAGCACTGCTTTTATCTTGATCTGAATTTAAACCAATGAAGAGAGACAAACAGACAAACAAACAGAAGTCAAGTAGGCTTCCTGGGAGTGCTTGTTTCTATACAGAATACGTGTGCTTTCTTCAGGCCAAAGGAAAAGAAGATGCCAAAGAAGAAAATAGAGAGGAAGAAGGACACTGTATATACTCAGTTTTTTCCTCCAAAACACCAAAGATAATTTTCTGCTCCTCCTGTAGGGAGGAGTAAGGGGAGGTGACAAGGATGGAGTGGCCGTCCTGGAGGAGATGACACCACAAGGAAAACAAAAGGCAATTAGATAGAAAGTGTTTCTCCAACAGAAGACAATATTCCAGCTAACCAGATTAGTTACTAGGGAGTATAGGAGGAGAGGAAAATTGGGGACTTCATTTGGGAAATGTTTGACCTGAGGGACCAATGGCATCAAGATAGAGATATACAATAGGCAAGTGCATATATGGATCTGGAAATTAGATTTGAGAGTCATATGCATATGGATAAATGGTAGTTGAAGACTGATGTGAACAATAATGATTTGGGCTTAATTTACATTAAAAAGAGAAGAAACAGAACATATATGGAACACTATAGAACACTGGCATTCAAGAACAACTGAAGTTGTTTATAAAGATATTAGAGAAAGGTAGGTAGAATAAAATCTAAGAGAAAGTGATATTTCATAAGCTAAAGATTCCAGAAAAAGCCACCACATGCTAAATGAGGCCATGCAAAATTGAGATTTTGAGTCTTAGACTCCACTATACTGTCTTACTAAGAGATTACCTTCACCAGATAGTTTCAAGAGGGCCCCAATGACTCATTTAAAATGAGCTAATGCAGGTAACAGTGTTCAGGAAGAAGAGTTTCTTAGCTGAATTCATATCAGTAGATTTTTATTATACATATTTATAAGATGTGAGTACAGAAATTATGAGGACATGAGGATTAGCCCAAAATTGGAAAGATATTTTGTTTTAATTTTCTAGCCTCTCTTCAAGAGTCTGGAACCTCCAAAAGTATTTGAATGGGGTAGTGGGCAGCAGGAAGTCATTCAAGTGTGTGACCTAGTCAACACTGGTAACAGTGAAATAGGGCCCCAAATAGGAAAGATCCAAAGGTCAATGTCTCTACATCTTAGTTATGGCTATTTTAAAAGGTAGATTAAATCATTAGTTGGTAAATCATCAATTAATTGGAAAGGTAAGTTATCCAGCACATCCAATGTCCCAACAAGACCAATTTACTAAGGCACATTGTTCCAAATCATAAGATGATGTGTTGGATTCAATTTCTTAATTTTTTTTTTTAGTTATAGATGGACACATATCTTTATTTTGTTTAGTATTTTTATGTGGTGCTGAGGATTTAACTCAGTGCCTCACATGTGTGAGGCCAGCTTTCTGCCACTAAGCCACAACCCCAGCTCCTGATGGATTCAATTTTAAGAAGGGAAAAATCAAATAAAAAACAGATCTACTAAATAAATAGGTCATCATACAAAAACCTTGAAGCTGACAGCTGAAAGAATAAGAGCATCTATACCAAAATACATCTCTTTGTGTGTGTCCCCCAAATTATATCTGATTGACTTATCTATCTCAGATGGTTTTAGGGTTAGATAAGTAAAAAATAATAATAATGATAAGGAAACCTATGTAACATATTTAGAGCCATAGCTAGCACATCATTAAGTTCCAATGAAAGTTTATTGTATTCTATTATAACTACTACTGTTACTACTATGACTTTTCTACGGAATACAGGGATAGAGGAAGTGTACACATAAGTAGAATTTCTCTACCTATACTTGCAATAGACAGTTTGGGATTTAGAAGCCTCTGGTAATTTTTAAACTTTTCTAACTCATTAAAGAAGCAGATAGCTGGGGTTGTGGCTCAGTGGCAGAGAGCTTGCCTGGCATGTGTGAAGCACTGGGTTCGATTCCCAGCACCACATATAAATAAATGAATAAAAAATAAAAGTTCACCAACATCTAAAAATATTTTTAAAAGAAGGATATAAAAATATGGCCTCTCCTTGGAAAAAATATCCCTGCACATAAAATATTACACACAATTTCAAATGTGGGCTAAGGGCTTTTACCCTTTCAGTGTAAGTATTAGACTTTTCAGGTGATCAGACAGGGAGCCAGTGAGTGACACTATCAGCCTGTCAGCTGCAGTCACAGTATCATCAAAGCGCTGTGCTAAATGTGGAGATAAGACATGTTTAAAAGAGACTTTAAAATAGCCAGTAGCCTCATGCTGCCAACATTCACTAAGTCATACTGTGTGTCCAGATGTACATTGACTCTTATGGAAAATGCAAAGATCTATAAAATAAAGACCTCATCATCATGGTCTTAGACTTTTTCTGGTGGAAAAGTACTAGACAGAGCTGTGCTCAAATCCAGAAGCACAGGGCAGAAAGCCAGACTGCTGGGAATGGAGACTGGCTAGGCTCATTATTATAAAGTTATTGGTAAATTAAAAACATATTTACTGAAATGCTACAATTGATACAAGTGCCAGTAAGGCACCATTAAAGGACTTAAGTAGTGTTGGGGAAGACATTTATTAAAACATTTAATGATCTCAGATCCTGAAATTAGAGTAGAAAACCATAGTCATTCATGGCACTTCTGGACCACAATTATAATGTTCTCTAATAAGATTATAATATCTGGCTTGTAACAAGGAGCAAGATACACCTTTTCGAAGGCATCTTTTTAACTCCTATGTTTTCAGAGGAGCGAGGTGGCCAATTATGAGCAGAAAATGCTGTGAATGAAAAACCTTTGCATGATGGCATGCCAATTAGAGAAATATCACTAAATTTTTTAAAATTGCAAACTTGTACATGATCATAAGCTGATTTATTTAATAAGACAGTGGCTGATGATATAAAATAATCCAATTAATTTCAAGTGGAATTTGTGGAAAACCCCTTTTCATTGTAAAGCTACATTTGATCTAAAAAAACAAAAAAATTAGCAGGCTGGGTTTGTAGCTCAGTGGTAGAGCACTTGCCTAGCATGTGTGAGGCTCTGGGTTAGATCCCCATCAACACATAAAACTAAATAAACAAAATAAAGGTATTGCGTCCAACTACAACTAAAAATATTAAAAATACTTAGCAGATAGGTTCTCTGCCTTCTGGATACTCTTGTATTTATTTATTCAGTCAACAAATATTTACTGAGCACTCTCTGAGCAAGGAATGGTCATAAGTACGAGGAAATAATTGGGAACAACTCAATCATGGGTCCCACATTCACTGATTGTACAGTCAAAAAAATCATTATTAATTGTGGTAAATGCTGTGAAGGAACAACCAGGTGCATAATAACAGACCAAAGCTCTTTTAAAATAAGGTGGTTAAGGGAAAGACTGTTTTGAGGAGTTAGTTCAGTGAAGACCTGAATTATAAAGAAGCTAGGTAATCAGGGGAAGAGAGGAAGGTTGGAGATTTTGAGGCCCCTAGAATTTGAACTCTTTTCTATATTTAAGGCCTTCTCATTTTGTGAGTCTTTCTAGGAGGCAGGTTTCTCCAAAGCCCATTGACTCCCCTTCCCAGCCCTCCTTGCGGTCAGGATGTGGGCATGTGACCCACACTTGGTCGGTCAGTGTTATCTGCAGTGAATCAAGGGCGGACGATACTAAGAAGTGGAGTAGAGCAATTGTTGTGGTGGCAGGGACTTTGAACGTGACATCCAGTTTCTAGAGCAAAGACTCCTTTAGTCTATGAGAGCTTCATATCCAGGGGAAAAGGCCAAAAGGTCTTCTTCAGACTGATTCTGGTTTGATTTTTGCCTGTAGGTCTTTTTGTCCAGTCTTCAATGTTTTTTTTTGTTTGTTTTTTTTTTGTTTTGTTTTTGTTTGTTTGTTTGTTCTTTTTTGTTATACAGGACAATAGAATGTATTTTGACATATCATATAGACACGGAGTATAACTTCCCATTTTTGTGGTTGTACATGATGTGGAGATTCTCTGCTCGTGTAATCATAGATGAACATAGGAAAGTTATGGGCAATTCATTCTACTGTTTCTCCTATTGGCAATAACTCTTTAGGAGTTTTTAAGAAGAACATTTTCATGATCGAATTCTGAACTATGGAAGTAATGTAGTTTACATTATTTTAAATTAGCACTTTACAATCAGATAAGCACTAAAGCAAGGATTTTGTGGTGTTGTTTTCCTAGCTGCAAAGATTCTATTCAGTTCAATGAAATACTACAAAAGACATGAAGTAACGAACATTCACATGGCATCAGCCATGTCACGAACTTTGGAGATAATTTCCAGCACATGTAACCCTCAATATATCCCTGAAAAGTAGATACTAGTACATTCATTTTTCAAATGAGAAAGCTGAGATTCAGAAAGGTGAAGCGACTTGTCTGAGATCACATAACTTGTGATTGACTCCCAACAACAACAAAAACCATTTCACCACCCACTCTTCTTTTAGGGAGTTAACTGTCTAGCGAGGAATATGACAAACACTTGAAAACTTACCTAGAGTGGAATGCTATTAATAACTTTAGGAATGTATAGACAGTATCTTGGCACTTCAAAGGAGAAGCAAGCTCAAGACTTAACCTCTGGGTAGGGTATGGTTTGAAATTCCTTGGCACAGAAGCATGGTTAGCATGATACCAGAACTACCTTCGACTCCTGCCAGCCACTAAGACCATCTGCTTAGGATACATGAGACAGTCAGATCTCGCTGAGAAAATGATAAGGCCCATTACATTTCTCACTTCTGTTATGAGAACCTGTAGCTCTGGTCTTGCCTGCTCACCAGCTGTACCCATCTTATTATCCATTTGCCTCCCTTTTACTAAGCCCAACCACTTTGTCATTTTCTCTTAGTTCCTCAGAAACTGTTTACTCTTTCAAACTCCATTCCCATTTTAGATCTTTTGCACATGTCCATATCCCACTGTTCTTCAGTTTTGTTCTCCAACCTAATCCCCCCAACACCACCTACATATCCATCCAGATTCTGAGATGGAATCACCAGGAACTGACTCTGGCTGATGTAAGCCTAAAAGAAACAGATTAAAGTATATTGGGTGGCTCATGAAATTTCCAAGAAGGCTAGAATATCAGTTGGAGAGCAAATGTGGTGTATATACACAGTGGAATATCACTCAGCCATAAAGAAGAATGAAGTTATGGCATTTGCCAGTAAATGGGTGGAACTGGAGACTAACATACTAAGTGAAATAAGTCAATCCCCAAAACCCAAAGGTAGAATGTCCGCTCTGATATGCAGATGCTGACTTATAATGAGTAGGTTCACCAGACTGGACAGCATGGAGTCAGAGTAGGGAAAGGGAGGGGAGATGGGAATGGGAAAGACAGTAGAGTGAATTGTACATAACTTTCCTATGTTCATATGAATACACACCAGTGAAACTCCATATCATGTACAACTACAAAATAGCATCCTGATTAGAATAAGTTATATCCCATGTATGTATAATATGTCAAAGTACACTCCACTACCATGTATATCTAAAAAGAACAAATTTTTTAAAAAAGTTTTTAAAGTTATTGCCATTCACTCAGTTCATTCCAGGAGAGTTACTAAAGGGGAAAAATCAACATATTTTTCTTCAAACATCCCTAGAGAAATAGTCTAGGGTATAATTAAAGAACTGGGTCCAAAACCAAAGAGTGGATTTTGTTACCTTGAGATCATAGAGGAAGACATGACTTAAGCCTGTATGGTCTAAACCCAAATATTTTCCTTATGTAGTATTCTCTGAGCTTCACTATTTTTCATTTTAAGAATACAAAATCATATATGCTTTATACAATTGTCATTAACTGGTTAAACATGTAACTCAGTTAAGCTACATCAAATATGTAGCTCAATTAAGAAGTTAAAGTTTTTAAAACATTATGAGACAAAGTCCTAGAGTATCCATCCCTGGCTTCCTGACTTACTTGAGCAACTTAAATCTAGTCTAACGAACTGAGAGTCTTTTAGTATCCTTTTCTATCTTCCTCACCATGATTCTTCAACATTCATTTCCCTACCTCTAATTTCCATCCTGTTTCTTAGATTCGGGTGCAAAAAAGTTGTTTTTTCACGTCCAAGGGTGTGTAAAGAAAGAAGTGATTGCATTGTCAATGTGTGATATTTCACTCCAAATAATAAAGAAGGCAAAGTGGGACAGATTCAATTTTCTTTCTTCATTTAATCATTTTCTATAAACCACAAGAACTTGTAACCAGTGAGAGGCCAGATGTACAATGTCTTAATTTACATAAGGGGGTTGTTTAATGATGTCTTTTAAAACTCACAACCCTCTTTTTTTAAAATTTTCACATTCTCGACACTTCAGTATGTCCCTGGCACTGGGAATACCACACAGCCCTACTGACAGGAGCCTCCAGTGAAACCATGATCACAACTTCCCTCAAGGAAAGGGGTAAAGTTTTCGTTGCTTGTAAACACAAATGCAACAAATAATTAACTACCGAGGAATGTTTTTATCGGATAATCAGATCCTTGGAGTAATTTCTTGGCATATTTACCTTGAAATTCTAAATCACTAAGTAGTTCAGGTTCTCAGGGAAAAGATTATATGACTGCCAAGACTATGGGTGAGACAATTAGAAATGTTTATTTGCAAAGAAAAGCAAAAGTATGGCAAGATGTACTCATTGCATGTGAGAGGAGTGCATCGGTGAACATTGCTGTATTCTTTCTGTATAGGTTGTGAAGTGAAATTATTTTAGGAGGATTTAACCCTCTTGACTTTGGAAGTGCCTGGTCCTGGGATGAAAGTTTCATCATGTCAAATAGGTAGGAATCAATGTATGATCTTGCTCTTTGTGCCTAAATTAATCACTGATATACAGATTTCCAAGACCAAATTCTACTTGAAGAAAAGGAAAAAAACTGATGAATCAGATTAATTTTTGAGGACTTGAACAATTATTCTGTCCTCGTTCAACCAGTAGGTTTTAGGTGGGATTCATCAATGGCTAAGAGAGGACGGGTCAGCATCGAGAGATTTAAACGTATTTGTTCATATACTTAAAAACTCAACCAAGTTACCCTGCATTGAGTGTGCCACATTCTTTCAGAACACAAATATCTCCCTGTACTGTGGTTTGGTAGATTGGCCAGTTCACTATAAGGGTGTGTGTGTGTGTGTGTGTGCATGCACGTGTGTATATGTACACACACTATGTCTGTGTGTTTAGTGGCTAACAAAAGTGGGTAAAATTAAGTTATATGCTTCAATTCAAAAGTTGGTATTTCATTGCATAAGAAAAATACCCACTTTATACTTTTAAAAAAAATGGCTGCTATTTTTTTAATTTTTATTTTTTTAAATTAGTTATGTATAACAGTAGAATACACTTATGCACTTTGATATATCATACATAGATGGGGTATAATTTCCCATTTTTCTGATTGTACATGTTGTAGAATCACATTAGTCATGCCATCATATATATACATAAAGCAATAATATCTGTTTCATTCTACTATCCTTCCTATTTTAAATGGAATATTCTGTATAACCATTGAAATAGAGCATCACAACCCAAATTCCATTTAAACCCACACCTGATGAGTACATAAGCCTTTTATTAAGAGTTATATCTTTTTTTCTATTTTTCATTTTTCCTATCAGAGAATTGAAATTTACTCAATGACATGTCAAAGTTAAAGCATCTTATGTGGTGATGCCTGGTATGATGTAAATGTCCAGTGAATGTTAGTTACTACCCTTGCCTTTCTCAAGATTTCCTCTATCCTTTTAAATTTTTGATTCAAATTATGCAGTAAAAACATAATAATCACATAATCTTATTTGATGAAATTGCTACTTATGTGAATGTATTCATCTTGTCTCCTTGTATTGGTTTCTTATTCTGCTGTAATCAAATGCCACACACTTGGTGGCTTAAAACAATACATATGATATCTTACGACTTGCAGTTTAGATGTCCGAAATGAGTCTCTCTGTGCTAAAATCAAGGCATTGGCAGGACCCTGTTCCTCTCAGGAGGCTGCTTTTCCCAAATTCTATAGGCAGCCCACTTTTCTTGGCCTATGACCAACTTTCATTTTCAAAGTCAGCAATAGCCACTTCACAAGACATCACTCTAATTTCTCCCTGCCTTTTCCACAGTTCAGGACCCGCTGATTTCATTGAACCCATTTATATAACAACAGCAATAATAATCTTGCATGCTATAAACTCCATATATGATATTTTTCTCTGCATTTCTCACAACAACAAGAGTAGATCTATGATTTTGGTTGATCTACTACCACCATCAGGTATTGAACCCAGGGGCGCTTAACAACTGAGCCATATTCCCAGGCCCCCTTTTTATTTTTTTATTTATTTTTTAAATTTTTTATGTATTTTTTATTTATATATGACAGCAGAATGCATTACAATTCTTATTACATATATAGAGCACAATTTTTCATATCTCTGGTTGTATACAAAGTATATTCACACCAATTCATGTCTTTTTATATTTTATTTAGAGACGGGGTCTTGCTGAGTTGCTTAGAGCCTTGCTAAGTTGCCGAGGCTGACTTTGAATTTGTGATCCTTCTGCCTCAGCCTCCCCAGCCACGATTGGTTGATTCTTAAACTAACAGAATAAAAATTCTCAAAGGATAGTTTGAGGTGCTCTGGTAGTCTCTGGCTTTCAGTTGCATTAAAATTTGTCAGTGGCCAGGCACAGCTGCACACACTTACTTGGGAAACTAAGGCAGGAGGATCAACAGTTTAGAGCTAGCCTTGGCAACTTAGCAAGACCTTGCTTCTAAACAAAAAAATAAAAAATAAAAGGTCTGAGGATATAGCTCAGATGTAGAGCACTCCTGGGGTCAGTATCCAGTACATACACACACACACACACACACACAAATGATAACGACATTGCATTGCACAAACAAGAGACTAAGCCAAGAAAGAAGACCTGGGGTCTGAGAATATAGAGTAGTTCAAAGAAGAAAGAAATTCTTAGCATATAGGAGGCCTGGACATAACCAGTCCAGATAGGAACCTGAGGTTGCTAAAATCTATCTTCCAGTTTTGCAGTTCAGATGTGTGAAATGAATCTCTTTGTGCTAAAATCAAGGTGCTGGCAGGACTGTGTTCCTCGCTGGAGGAACTACTAGGTTGAACTAAATCAAAATGGAACTGCTAGGTTACTTGGTGTGTCTGAATATATTGAGAAGATATTTATACTACTTTCAGAGACTTTGGTGATGAATCCCCCAAAATTAAGCAAATAAGAATGCTAGGCAATTGTTGCTGGGGTGGAGGAAGGACATTATACCATAAAGAAAAGGTACTTATTGTATACTATGCAGCTTGCCTGTAATAAGAACAAAATGATAATAATATCAACATTGAATTTTAGTTAAATAAAAATTATTATATAATTACCTATGGAAATGAAAAGAGGAGACGTGTTGCAGGGAGGGTATACATGGGAAAGCATTAAATTCTTCCATAGTAGAAAGCTGGCAAAAAAAATTAAAACTGTAAAAAAGAAATAGCTTAAAAATATTATTTAGAAATGATATCAATTATAGAAGAAATTTCTAAAAGTCCAGATGTTACTGGTAGGGAAGTTCAAGGCAAGGTCCTTGTATTCCTGTTTGACTGTTTATGTGTGTAAGTCAGTTAGGCAAAAATGACAGTTAAGATGGAAATTCACCCACATTCATTTTGAAATTAAAAAGTAAAAATCTCTATTTGTGTTATTTCTTTTTTCTTTTTCTTTCTCTGCACCTGACCCTTACCTTTGGCAAGTTAGTCTACAGAAACTCTTATTCTAACCAGAGTGATTTGTTGCTGTTTTGGTTCTAAAAGTTGAAAGATTTCATTATGCTTTGAGGTCAATGTGTCTATGTGCAAATGAGACCAGCCAGGTAAATGTCCTCTGATAGTGCCTATGCAAAGGGGTCAAGGAAAATTGTACTAGGAGATCAGTTTCAGGAAGAATATTAATGGAGTTGAAGTATGGAAAAGGAAGCAATCTTTATATTTCTGTTAGATGGATGTATTCCCTGTTCTCCAAATGTGTTATTTTCTTAGCTATCATTCTTTATATACATTTATAAACCAATTATAAACATATTTGATGGAAGCTGGCCATGTATGGTGGAGTTTTTTTTTTTTTTTTTTAAATGCCTGAGAACTAAAGTTCTCTCTTTTCTTGATGGGAAGATTTTGGATGGGGATGGGTTTTGCTACTTGTTTTTGGAAATACCTCTTTTTTATTGTATTTGTATATTGGAATAAACGAAGTTGTGGTTTTTTTTTAAGAGACAGTGAGGGGGGAGAGAGAGAGAGAGAGAGAGAGAGAGAGAGAATTTTTAATATTTATTTTTTAGTTATCGGCGGACACAACATCTTTGTTGGTACGTGGTGCTGAGGATCGAACCCGGGCCGCGAGCATGCCAGATGCGCGCTACTGCTTGAGCCACATCCCCAGCCCCTATGGTGGAGTTTTTAATAATTCATGAAATAATATATCCAGAGGAGATCATTTAGTTCAATTAAGCTTGGGCAGAGCCTCTTCCCTTCTTCCTGCTATCTCATTTTTCCCCATCCTTACCTTCTGTTCTAACTATGATGAGCATGTGGTTGGCAATGATTTGAAAGGTATTGAGACAAGATGTTTAAAATTAGAACAGTTCAGGGAGTCAAGTATGGTTATCCCAGGCTCTCAGTTGTGTAGATTTCTTTTAAAGTGCCAAGGTTGTTGGGCAAGGTTATGGACTTACAAGTTGCTTTTTGTTGTGCTTGTTTTCTGGGTTAGGAGGCCGTAGTGTTTGTAATACCTTTTCCTATGAAGATGTACAGTTTGATTAGTTGGTTCCAGGAAAAAGTGTCTGGAAGCAGGAGGAGTTGGCACAATCAGCCCAAATAAACCAGTTAAAGAATGGCAGATTGCTTGAGCAACCTAAGGCAAAGGGACAGTTTCCATGACTGAACAATGACAATGACTCTGTTCAGTTGCAGTTCGTTCATTCAGCCAATATTTCTTGAGCATTCTGGTGCCTGGCACTGTCATAGATGCTGGGGACACAGCTGTGGATACAGTGACACAATTCTGCCTAATTGAGATGCAACCATGTAAATTAAGAAGAGTACAGTCGAATTTTCCACCCCCTAATCAAGATCCAATCCAGAGTTCTTACTTGGCAGCATTTGACCAAAAGTTTCATAGAAAAGACACTTTTTCATGAAATTTGCAGTGTACTCAGATATTCTGAGCTTTTAGGAGAAACAAGCTTTATTTCCGCAGCAGTTTGCCCTCCTCTACATGTTCCCCCATCAGCCACCTCTCAGATAAAAACCTAAATTCCATGAAAAGCCACAACTACTCTATAGTAAAAATCAGTCCCTAATGATATTACACTTACACAAATTGAAATGGGGTTAAAAGCTCAGATTGTGGATTCTTAGGTTTCTTGCTAAGCTGGAAGCTTTTATGGGGCTCACTTTAAATTGAGAGGCAGAGTTTAGACCCTTTTGTTACTTAAGAGACTGAGCAAATTAGCAAGTCCGAAGCAAATCTTTTTTGATTACTGAACTATTACAAATGCCTCCTGGCCAAAGAATAACCTCTCTCCAGAGGGAAATGTTCAGCGGGACCTTTTGCTTAAATTCATAAAATCTGTTAAAGCAAATCTCTCACATTTCCATTAAGTCAGTAAATTACTTCTACGGAAAGAGGATAAAATGCTGGCGGTAAAATGGCTGGACTATATTAATGATGGGAGGTGGGGCTGCAGAGGTGGAAGAATTGATGCTACATTTACGGTGCAGAGAATTTCAGCCTTTTTCACATGTAGGACTAAATGTAAATGATGTCACCTTCTCCTCCCTGAGTGAGAGGCAAAGTTATCAGGCCGCAGAGGCTTCACAGACCGCGCTGTGTGGCTGACATTAAAATGACTACAAGGTTATTTCTTTCCGTGTCTATTCTCTTGGATATTTTTTCAAGACTGTATTGTAGATGGGAAAATGCATAATGCTATGGGAAACAAAGCCCTGGCTACATTCTTGCTACTGGATCATTGCCATTCTATCTCAATGATGATTGAAATCCAAGACTTTGTATCGAAGACTTAATGAGATGCTGGCAAATATCTTTCTGCCCCACTGGAAATGTAATCTTTCTATTGAACATTTTGTCCCAGTGAATTTCATCTGCAATAGCATTTTGCATTTGAATCAGAGAGGTCACTGCTTGAGAGCAGAACATTGGTGCTGGCTTCGTTCACTTTTGGGTGAAATTGATCCCCAAAGGTGTTGAAAGTAGAGAGCAGTGAATTGTTATAGGTAATTAGCTCATTGTTTCATTCGGATGATTAAAGTCACGATACTGCTGTCCAGTTTGTTGCATTTCTAAATATCAGATTTTCCCATAAAAAATAACCTACTGGGGGCTGGGGTTGTGGCTCAGCCATAGAAAATCACCTAGCACATGCAAGGCACTGGGTTTAATCCTCAGCACCACATTAAAATAGAAAAATAAAGGTATTGTGTCCAACTAAAATATTCAAAAAAATTAATAACCTACCATTTCATGACCACCATGCCTCCTGAGAATATTCAGTCATTATGTTGACTCTTAATTCATATTGCCTATTTGCATGAGACTTAAGGAAACTCATGTATGTCATAAGATGATTTTAGTTGTCCCTTCAAATGGTCATGTTTTTCTACATTTTTCCCAGTTTCTTGTGAAAGAAGTAGTCCATGCTGTGAACTTAGGTTAACATTTAAAGTTGAACTAGTCTCTTCCTTGCCTAGCCGTCAGCATTTTTTGGAGCCTTTGAATATGGTTAATCATCAAGCAAATTGCTAAATTTTATGCTTATTTGCTAAGGTTGAGATGGCAGAAAAGAAAGCATGTGGTTATTGGTCTTCTACAGATAAGAAACAATAACCAAATACATTTGTAAATATGTGGCCTGGTAGTTAAATAATTTATTCCATGTCTATAAGCAACAAAACATATTATAATAGGAAAAGCATGTGTGTGTATACACACACACACACACACATATATATATATATACACATACATATTTGTAACATATGTATGTATATACATATATATGCACATTTTTAAAGTAAATGTATGCTACCAAATATAAATCTGTTGCATCTCATGCTGTGTTAATATCAAAAGACTGAGCATTTAACTGCTATACGGACATGGCTTTTACATCTAAATTTGCAAATCAAAAAGGCTTAGCAGAGTCTACTTTGAATTCACTTAAATAGTAGGAGCTTACTGTTCTATGCAGTATGATCAATTTAATCAAAAAATCAATAGAACTACTAGGGAGATTTACCTATATTAATACATCAAGATTTTGAGCTATAAACCCAATGATTATGATTCCAGGTGGAAGGAATTCAAGAAAGTAAATAGCTAGTAAATGATGAAAGAATTTTAACTTTGAGTAAAAATATGACCTATTATAATTCCAGAGAAGTAAGTTTATTATTATCATAATGTAACTTAGAGAAAGAATATGAAAATTTTGGTAAGTATGATTAATTAAAAACCAATAGAATTTTCTATAAGTAGAAAACATATAATTTACAAAAATATTTAAATGTGTTTATTGAAATTTGTAATATATATTTAAAATTTTAAATCATATGAATCTTTTGAACCAGCAATTCCATTAAGGAAATGAGTAGTTTAAAAAAAAGGTTTAAATGAATTAATTACAATTGTCATAGTGCTTTTAATTACAACAAAAATATTGGAAAATCTAAGAACGCTACACTGTTGATAGATAAGTTATGCACATTACTTTTAATATTGAACATATATATCCTATATAATGAAGTACTATTAGGCTATTGAAAGTGATGCTGTAGAAATATCATTGAAGAAATGTATTTATTCAGATACAGAAATAGATTTTCAGTGTTACATTATGTTAAAAAAAAATGCTCAAAGCCAGGCCCAGTGGCAAATGTCTGTAATCCCAGCTATTCAGGAGGCTGAGGTAAGAGATTTCAAATTTGAGGCTAGCCTGGTCAATTTAATAAGATCCTATATCAAATTAAAAATTAAAAAAGAAAAAAATATTGCTGTAAATGTAGCTCACTGGTAGAGCTCTTGCTGGAATGCATGAAATCCTGAATTCAATCCCCAGTACCAGGAAAAAAAAAAAAAAAAGCCCACTTTACACAACAGTATATGCTCAATGCTTTTACTTTAAAGATATTGACATGTAAGTTTAATTTTAAAATTTACAAGAAGAACAACAAACTGTTCTCAGTTTTTTGTTCTCAGTACTTTCAGGCAATGAGTGATATTGAAGAAGACACAATCCTTCTTTCCAAGAAACATAATTAAATTAATCTTTTTTTTTTTTAACTAATTCCTGTAGAAAGGTAAAAGGCAGGTCTATAAAAACAGGGACTTGTTTGGAGCAGTCACTACATTTTCCCTGCAGCCCCCCGTTCTCCCCCATCCAGCCTACTTTACTTTTGCTGCTTGACCATACAACATTCAATTGAGATGTTCTTCTGGCCAATGGGTCAGGGTCTAAAGCTGAAAGATCATTGGACTGCCTGGAGATGGCTTAGTGACAAACCATCATTGGTTCTGTGATAACCTAAAGGAAGTAGGAACCTTTGGACCTAAGGCTGCTGACATCGGAAACAGAACACATCTGCAGAGATGAGACATGCACAGGAGAGCTGACACAGAAAAGACAATCCTAATGACTGCTTGGATATTTGATGGTGACGCTTGAGCCCTATCCTTGTCACACTGTGTTTCTTCAGTCAGAGCACAAGTTAATTGAACAAAGGTTGGTTAGCTCATAGTGTTGGTTTTAGCTATTTACTATAGTTGAGATTAACAAATGAGAACCTAATCATGGCCTTCCAACATGCAATGGGTTATTTTACAGCAAGAAGTAGTCAATTGTCTTCTATTCTCACTGACAGGTTGAGAGCCTGAATTATAGCCTAAGAAGTTTTGATGGATGATTTTTTTCTCCCCAGTGTTACTGTTTTTTTTTTCTTTATTAAGCAGTTACTATGCATCCTGTTATGTGCTAAACAGTTTTCATGCACTACATTTTTTTTTTAATATTTATTTATTTATTTTAGTTCTCGGCTGACACAACATCTTTTTGTTGGTATGTGGTGCTGAGGATCGAACCTGGGCCGCACGCATGCCAGGCAAGCGCGCTACCACTGAGCCACATCCCCAGCCCCCGCATGCACTACATTTTTACACTAACCCTGTAGAGTAGACATTACCTACTTTAATTTATAGATGAAATAACTAATACTTAAAGATTTTAATTCTTTCTCAAGTTTTCTTAGAACAAGTAAAATGGTAGAATCAGGTCTATTTTAAAGTTTTGCTCTTAAACACTACTTTTATGTCATTTAGGATGTTTTTGGATGCAATTAAATCCCAATCAAATTGTCTTAAGCAAAAGAAAATGTCTTAACTCATGTGACCAGAGGTCATGTGGCTCCAAGGGAATGTGCCAGGGCCCCAGACTCCTTTGCAGGGATTCCATAGGCTTTGCCTCCTCATTCTCAAGCTGATAACAAGGCAACTCATTCAGTCATGGTATCTAAGCCAAAAACATCCAGGCCTGTTGGGGACTGCATATCATCAAGTCAAGATGGCGCCTGGCAGTTTGCCAGGAGGAGTGGTTTGTGAGGCAGCACCACCGAACTATTAAGATGGTAGGGATTCCTTATTGGCTGATTGCTGTAACTGGATGATGCTAATTGAGTTAAACTGTGTGTAATCAGTTAGGTATATATACCTCTGCTGTTTTGCAATAAGGCGGCTCCTGCTACCTTGGGTGCCCGCTACCTTGAGTTCCTGCTCAGTTTCTGCTGAGTTTCCCTGCAATTAGGCAGTTCCCGCTTCAATTTTCAAGTTGCCTGTCACCTCCCGGTTATTCTGCCCAGCCGGACTGTGGCACAGGCCAAAGAGTGGAGGTGGAGGTAAACATCTTGTCTCTCTTTTAAGAATGAGGAGAAGTTTTCTGGAAATACTTCCTTCCCTGAAGACTTTTTTTCTATGTCTGTCTAAAGGAGGACTTCAGAATTCAGTCATATACACACTATTAAACCACTTACTAACAAGAGAAATAGGATTGCTGTTATAGGCTTAGGTTAATTGTCTAGAGTGATTCTGATGACCAAGGAATTTGTATCACTCTATTGACTTCTATAAAATTGATTATTATTAATTAAGTAGAATGCTTGAAACCAAATTTCAGGCCAACCACTAGCAATGTTTTAACTTTGGATATCAACATTACCCTGAATTTTATCTTATTCTTTTACCTTAGTTTTCTCAGATCCTTATTTTTCAATACATTGAAATGCATGTCTTATAAGTGACCTGTGAATAAGACCTCATTCGGAAAAGTGCAGATGTAATTAATTTAAGGATCTTGAGGTGAAATCATCCTGGATTACTCAACTGGCCTCCAAATTCATTGTCAAGTTTCTTTACAAGAGAAAGAAGAGAAGACATTGAGACACAGAATAGAAGGCCATGCGAGGGACAGAGGCAGAGACTAGAGTTTCAGGACCACACGCCAAGGAATTTCTGGAGTCACCAGAAGCTAGAAGAAGCAAGGATTCTTCCCTAGAGCCTTCAGAAGGAGCATGACCCACCTGGACAGCTCGTCCTCTAGCCACACATCCACAGATCCAGCCAATAGATGACTGAAAATATTCAAGAAAAATAAATGCATCCTGGGCTGGATTATTTGCCATCCTTCTCTGCTCAGTGGGAGAGTACTTGCCTAGCAGTTATGGGGCTGTGGGTTCTATCAGGAAGAGGAGGAGAAGGAAGAGGAAGAAGAGAAGATGAAAAAATTACATCAGTTTGCATCTGAACTGAACATGTACAGACTTTTTTCTTGTAATTCCTTAAATACAGTGTATTAACTATATACATAGTATTAATATTGTTCCTAGGTATTAGAAGTAATATAGAGATAATTCAAAGTATATATGAGGATATGGGTAGGTTAGATGCAAACACTGTGCAATTTTACTTATTTATTTATTTACTTATTTATATATTTATGTTTTGTAGTACTGGAGATTGAACCACTGAGCTACTCCTCAGCTCTTTTCATTTTTTATTTTGAGATAGGTTCTAAGTTGCTCAGGCTGGCCTTGAACTTGAGATCCTCTGGTCTCAGCCTCCCAAGTTGCTGAGATGTGCGCCTGACTACATTCTGCCATTTTACACAAGAGACTTGAGCATTTGGTATCCTGGGGAGGGGAAACCAATCTCTCAAGGATACTGAGGACAACTCTGTACTTTGACTTCAGACTATGGCCTCCAGAATTATGAAAATATAAGTGGCAATTGAACCCAGGTCCTAGTGCATCCTAATCAAGCATTCTACTATTGAGCTATATTCTCAGTCCAAAGTTTTGATTGTTTTAAGCCATCTAGCCCATATTAATTTTTGCAGCAGACATAGGAAACTGATATCAAGTCCTTCTTCCTGAATGGGCATCAGATTAATTTACCACAGCATTAGGATTGAGAACAATGAGGTTTCTGGCTAAATACATGAAAACTCAGAAATATCTTTTGTGGAGTATACCAATTCAGTTAAATGCATTTTTGTTTGTTTTGTTTTTTGGTGGTGGTGATACAAAGTGGATACTAGTAATGTTAATCCTGTGCACAGTCACAGAATTAATCCAGATTCTGTGGTTCGTGTCTGTTCTCACTATAAATTGACTTACTTAGCTGAAAGGACCCCCATAGAATTCTCATTGAAGCAGGATTAATTAGTGTTATTTCAGAAAGACTTACCCTACTTACATTTTACCTAGGAATGATATTTTTTGCTATAGCATACCATATTTCCAAAAAGAACTATTTTTTGGTTCTAACACGGTAGCTGGGCATTTACTGACTTTTTACAAAAACAAAAGTAAGTTCCAAATTATACACATTATGTGACTATAATTGCTTATAAACTATGTAATTATATTTTGAAAAAAAGATTTGCAATTTGTAAAGAGTATTTAGTATTTAGTCACCACAAGCAAAGGAATTGTATTGATATGGAGGATTTTAAAATATTTACATTTTAACTAAATAAAGGGGAAAAGGTTTCAGGTTTTTCTTACAGAGAATTAAAGTAATCTTTACCATTCAGAAATAATTCTCCTTCAAGAAAATTGCATTTGTGCTATTTGAAAGGAGAGGAGAGGATATCTATGAAATATAAGCTTAGAACTGAAGGTTTATAGAAAAACCTGGAAAATCATCATAGCTTGTTTGTGAAAAGGCTCTTGCTTCTATGAAATTTCGATGTGTTCTTTACAGAGTTAAATTGTTTCCCTTCATTGTTGAGTGTCACAAGGCAGAAAGGTCTAGAATTACCATGTTATGAATGTGACTGAATTGGTTTCAAAAATATTTCAAAATAGGTAGTTATGAACAGAAGACTGAAATCCTCATTAAATAATTGTTATTATTTTAAATAACTGTGAGGTCCCCCTTTCCCACATCTAAGCAGCACTAATTGATTAGACTGAACACATACACAGAAAATGCATAAGTGGAAATGTTTTTAACATTTATTAAGATAAATACCCCAGTACCTGGGCTTTGGCCTAGCTTTTTCTTTTTCTTTTCTTTCTTCTTCCTTTGTTTTTTAATGCCTTTATATCAAAAGTGCTCCTATTAATGGTTACAGAAAAGGGAAAAGAAAGTGACTACAGAAAGAGTGAATAAATAGGAGAATGAGATGTGGGAAAGAAAGAGTAAAGAAATGTCAAAAAGGGAGTCAACTTTAAAAACACAGAGACAAATGGACATTGATGAAATAGAGATTTCTCTGTTTGAGCAGAGAATTTAGCCAGTATTAAACTGCTCCAGAGAATAGAAAGACACAGAACATTAATTTATTTTATGAAGCTAATATCCCTGATACCAAAAGCAAACAAGGAGAGTATAAAAAAGAAAACTTAAAAGGCAGTTTTTCTCACAAACATGGATGTACAAAGCGTAGATAAAATATTGACAGTTTGGGCTGGGGATGTGGCTCAAGTAGTGAGCTCGCCTGGCATGCCTGAGGCCCGGTTCCATCCTCAGCACCACATACAAACAAAGATGTTGTGTCCCCCGAGAACTAAACAATAAATATTAAAATTCTCTCTCTCTCTCTCTCTCTCTCTCTCTCTCTCTCTCTCTCTCTCTCTCTCTCAAAAAAATTATTGACAGTTTGAATCCAGTCATTTATAAAAAGGATAATAAACTATGATGAGGTGAGGTTTATTTCAGAAAAGCAGGGTTAGTTTAACTATCAGAAAATATTTTTATCGTTACTACATTAACAAAATAAAGAAAAGGAAACATCTGCATCTTTTGATCAATGTAGGAAAAGGGTTTGAGAGACATCAATAAGAATTCCTGATTTTAAATGATGGAAACCAAGAATGAATAGAAACTTTTAAACTGATAGACTGTATCTAATAATCACCTAGAGCAAACACCAAATGTGAAAAGCCATGATCATCCACTTTAAAATCACAAACAAGATAAGGATGCCCACTGTCATTACTACTTCTAGCTCAGCACCATACTGGAGCTACAAGGGAGAAGGAATGGAGAAAAAGAATAAAACTCAATGATTTCAAATGATATGATTGTTCACATAAAAAAATCTAAAAGAAAATACAGATAAGTTATTAAAAATCCAGATTTCCAAAGTCAATGCATTTCTAGAGTACAGGGACAAATAGAAAATGCAGTTCTAAAGATGTTTATCATAAAACACTATTAAAAAATAATTAGGGGGCTGGGGATGTGGCTCAAGCGGTAGCACGCTCGCCTGGCTTGCGTGCGGCCCAGGTTCGATCCTCAGCACCACATACAAACAAAGATGTTGGTCTGCCAATAACTAATAAATAAATAAATATTAAAAAAAAAATTAGAGCCAGGCATGGTGGCACCTGTAATCTCAGCTACTTTGGGGACTGAAACAGGAGAATCACAAACAACTAAGGGAGACTCTGCCTTAAAATAAAAAAAAGGACTTAGGGATGTAGTTCAGTAATAGAGTGCCCCTGGGGTTCAATCCTTTAGTATAGATAGGAGAGAAAAAGGATCACTGGAAATAAATCAAACAAAAGTAATAAGCCTTTTATAGAAAAAAATTATAAAATTTAATTGAAAGACATTAAAGATAACTTAGATGGAGAAATACACTATGCTCAAAGGTCAAAAGTTTCAAATTTATAAAATGTTTACAAAAATTAGATTAATAAGATTAAAGGAGAAAAATAAATTCTCACTTCAATAGATGGAAAATTTCTGATAAAATTCAGCTTCTGTTTTTATTTTTATTTATTTTTTAAGTTTTTTTTGAAAGAATATTTTTAGTTGTAGATGGACACAATACCTTTATTTTATTTATTTATTTATTTTTATGTGCTGCTGAGGATCGAACCCAGTGCCTTAAACGCGCCAGACAAACGCTCTACCACTGAGCCTCAGCCCTAGCCCATTAGCCTCTGCTTTTAAATTAAATAAATAAAACTCTTCATAAGCCAGGAATAGAAGAAAACTTTCTTAATACATGGCCCCCTTTTGCAGGCACTATACTGAATAGTTATATAATAACCCTCCTTAAAACTACAAATGAATAACATCTCTACTTCTGTTCTACCTTTTATCTAGATTGTGCAATGAAATAAGAAAGTATAGTAAATTACAGTCAGATTTTTAGAATTAATACTACTTTTTATCAACGTAGTTTTATACAAGATGAATATAAATTCTAGTAGCAAAAGTAAGGAAATATAATTAAAAAGAACAAAAAATATAAGATACTTACAAATTAACCTAACAATATAATTTTTTTTTTTTGTACCAGGGATTGAAGCCAGGGATGCTTAACCACTGAACCACATCCCTAGCCCTTTATATTTTTTATTTTGGGACAGGTCTTGGCTTAGGGCCTCTCTAAGTTGCTGAGGTTGGTTTTGAACTTGCAATCCTTCTGCCTCAGCCTTCCCAGAAGCTGGGATTACAGGCATGCAACACCATGTCTGGCAAACAATATAAACTTTAAGATGATTGTAGACTTAATTATAGGCTGGTGGTGTAGCTCTATGGTAGAACACTTGCCTAGAATGCTCAAGGCCATGAGTTTAATTCCCCGCACTGAAAAAAAAATGATAAAACTCAATATTTTAAAAAATTAATTTTTAGTTGTAACCGGACACAATACCTTTATTTTATTTATTTATTTTTTTGTGTAGTACTGAGGATAGACCCCAGTGTCTCACACATGCTAGGCAAGGGCTCTACCACTGAGCCACAACCCCAGCCCCAAAACTCAATATTTTAAAAAGACCTAAATAAAAGAAGAAATATGAATATGATAATCATAGAAAAAGAAAATAAATATAAAAGTGTAAATACTGTACATCTTGATCTAAAGATTTGATGTAATTCCAATTAAAATCCCAACAGAGTTTGTTATAGAACTTGTCAAGGTGACTTCTAAAGTTATCTGAACAGTATAAATGAATTATGGCTACTCATACCAAGAATTGATTATAGATTATTGTAGAACAATGGAGGTCAAGAATAGCCGAGATACTCCTGCAGAATGCTATGGTTTGGATATAGTTTGTACCCAAAGGTTTGTGTGCTGGAAATTTTGCCTCTGGTAGTAGAACCTTTAAAAGGAGTTGCTTAGTGCTAGAAAATTAGGTCATGGGAGCGCAACCCTCATGAATGGTCTAATGCTATCCCTAGGGAGCAGGTCAGTTCTCCTGTGACTAGATTAGGTGTTTTGAGAACAAGTTATTATAAAGTAAGGCTACTCATTCCTTGGCCCCCTTTTGCAGGCACTGATTCTCTTCTGCTTCTCCATTGTGTTATGATGTAGCCAAGGGGACCTCACCAGGATGCCAGTGACATTCTATTTTGGACCCTCCAGCCACCAGAATAATGAGCCAAATAAACCTTTTTATAAGTTATGCACCCTCTGGTATTTTGTTATAGCAACACAAGATAGATTAAGAAAAGAACCAAGTAAAAGGATCTGTTCCACTCATATATCAAAACTTAAGCCAGGCACCGTGGTGCACACCTATAATCCCAGCAGTTTAGGAGACTGAAACAGGAGGATTTCGAGTTCAAAGCTAGCCTCAGCAATGGTGAGGCACTAGGCAACTCAGTGAGACCCTGTCTCTAAATAAAGTACAAAATAGAGCTGGGGATGTGAATCATTAGTTGAGTGCCCCTGAGTTCAATTCCCAGGACCAAAAAATTAAAAAAAAAAAAAAACCTTAGTACAAATATGTGGTAATTAAGCCACTATGGTGTTAGTGTAGGGGTAGACAGAATTGAGAGCCCCAAATAAACCTACAGCAAGTTGTACAAACTTGCTCAATTACAGAGCTGGTATGCTGGTATTGCAGATCACACAGAAAGAGAGAGTTTAGTTAATCACTGGTACGTTAATACTCACCCCATTAACTCTGTGTGTGCTTCCCTTCATGGAGTTTTGTTATGAAATGGTGACAGGAAACTAACAATCTGTTATCTTGCCAAGGTGGAATTACCATTACTCCTTCATAGGAGGCTGATAGTGGTATGATTTGGGGAGGCTGGTGATGATCTCAAATCTTGGCTAAAAGTCCGTCCATAGCCCCTGTATTAGGTATCTGAAATTCTGATACTGGAGGTCTTCATGACTTGTCCTATCTGTCTGCCAAGGAAACTATTTTCTTCTGAAGGCAGAGCATTTTGTGAAGTGATTGGCTGAATTTAGCTCAGAAGTTGAGTTTAATTTGAGCAGTTATGTCAAAATGCTTTCAAGCTTTGTGGCAGGGACACAGTGGTAACTTTTCAATATGCCTGCCCTCTTTTCCAAGGAGAAACCAACAGAAATAGAAATTCACAGTTGGAGACCAGCTAGCTCCTTGTCACTACTTCACCACTGCTGTCCGTGATCTACCCTGTCCCAGGTCCCTTGGCAGACAAAATCCACCATAAATATATGGTCATGTGTCACATACAACATTCCAGTCAACCACAGACAGACTGCATATATGATGTCTGCCTAATGATGAAATGGCCTAATGATGCATTTCTCAGAATATATTCCCATTGTTAAGCAAAGCATGACTGTAGTTGATTGGATTAAGAATTTGCCTTGTCCGACAAACTTCTTTAGAGTCATCTGTTGAAAGATTAAGAAGAGAAAATCTACAATTGACATTTTGGTGAGGATGAGTTATTTAGATTCTTTACTTTTCAAAATCCAGACATGAGCTGGGCACTAAGGGAAAAGGAATTGGTTTGGGAGGCATGAAAAAGAAAGTAAACAATTTTGAAGTATAGGGTAAGTTCTGGAGGAGAGGTCTTATGGGATGCCAGGATGCAGAATATGTTTTGAAGATACATTTTTTCAGGCCCAGTGCCTAGAGATTCTAACTCAATTGGGTAGCAATGTTAGGTCTAGAATTTAAATTTTTGCCAGGCAAGGTGGTGCATGCCTGTAATCTCAGCACCTGGGGAGGCTGAGGTAGGAGGATTAAGAGTTCAAAACCGGGCCAGGGCTGCAGCTCAGTGGCAGAGCGCTTGCCTAGCATGTGTGAAGCACTGAGTTTGATCCTTAGCACCACATAAAATTAAACAAATAAAATAAAGGCATCTACAACGGCAAAAAAAAATTTTTAAAAAAGAAGAGTTCAAAGCCATGGGACTGTAGCGGTAGCTCAATGGTAGACTGCTTGCCCCTCATGCATAAGGCACTGGGTTGGATCCTCAGCACCCCATAAAAATAAATAAATAAAATAAAGGCATTCTATCCATCTACAACTCCAAAAAAAAAAAAAAACAAAGGAAAAAAAAAGAGTTCAAAGTCAGTCTCAGCAAAAGCAAGGTACTAAACAACTCAGTGAGATCCTGTCTCTAAATAAAGTACAAAATAGGGCTGAGGATGTGACTCAGTGGTTGAGTGCCCCTGAGTTCAATCCACAGTACCCTCCTCCACCCAAAAAACAGAATTTAAAATTTTAAATCAACACTAATTTGATAAATCTGTAGAATATCAGGCATTTGTATCCTTGTTATGAAGGTTCACATCAAAACTCATGAATGATTGTATACACGGCTCTGGTTTGCAACTGAAATTCAATTGTTGTGCACATCAAATCCTTGTGAGCATCTTTAAATACTACACGATATGGGCCAATCCTAAAATGGTCTGGAATGTTTTCTCTGTGCACCATTTCATTAAATTACCAACAATTGACCATTCACAAACCAACAATAGAGAAAATATTTTTATTTTATATAGGCAAAACATAAAAATCTACTTGGATGTGAGAGAGAAACTGACATCTAGGTTTATGCTTAGCTACACTTAAAATTATTTCACTTGTATACATAATTTTAAAGACTATAAGAAAAAAGAAAATAAAATTTTCAAGGAGTTTTTTTTAGAATCAATTTTATAAAATCACTTTTGACGGGGGGGGGGGGGGGGGGCGGGGGGGCAGCGCTGGGGTTGGGCTCAGTGGTAGAGCACTCGCCTAGCATCGCCTAGCACATGCAAGGCTCTGGGTTCGATCCTCAGCACCACATTAAAAAAAATAATAAACAAAATAAAGGTATTGTGTACAACTAAAAAATTTAAAAAAAAAACCCTTTGGGGAGCTTTTCTAATTTTTTCAGAAACTATTGCCCTCAGAGTAGGTGAAAATAAGATCTGACACTGAGTGTATAACTCAGTGGTAAACCATTTGCCTGGCATACACAAGGTCTTAGGTTTAAACCTCAGCAACGCCCCCCCCCCCACACACACATACATAAAAGAAAGCCTGGAAATATAGATAAGTGATTAATGTGAAAAAATAAACCCAACTTTAATTGCAATAGAAGAATTAGAGCAAGTCTTTAAAAAAAAAAAAGTCTAATAAAATCATCTAAAACTTAAATGCATTTTTGGCAAGTATAAACACTTGCACAAAACCTATGTAGAAATCTGTGAAATTGTTATTTTTGGTAATGCTTTATTCCAACAGCTAATCCAAGGCAAAAATAAATAAATAAATAATAATTTAAAAAAATATATATATATGCATTCCATTAGCAAAAGCCTAAGCCACTTTTGAATAGTTGACAAATAATGTGTAGAGTTATCCTAAAGTAAAGGTCAGTGGCATGGCCCTAAATGGTGATAGCCAACATCACTCATTTCCTGTGGCACACAGTGCCCTCATGTGTCTCTGTCTTGCAATACCATTTTAAGCCTTTGAAAGGAAATGTTATTTCCGTTTATAGTGTCACATAATTAGTAGATATTTTTAAATAATAAAATCAAGTCCAAAATTTTAAAAATGTATATACAAGAGGAGACAGACTTTGAGGAGCTGTAAGTGGCACAGATTGGTTACCCCTGAACTCATGGAGTTGAATTTTAATTTATTGACAGAAAGTCAACAAATATTTGACCCCAGAGAAATAAATACATACAAGGTACAGATGACGAAAATACTAAATTCACCTTAGAATCAATTTGAAGCCATCTTAAATATCAAAATTTTTATAGCTTTAGGGCTGGGGTTGTAGCTCAGTGGTAGAGCGTTTGCCTAGCATGTGTGAGACACTGGGTTCGATTCTCAGCACCACATACAAATACATAAAATAAAGATCCATCAACAACTAAAAAATATTTTTTAAAAATTATTTTATAATTTTAAAACCAAGTTGCCTTTATCTTCTCTGTTCAGATGTTAAAGAATTATAATTATACATTTTGTGAGAAATTGCATTTGTTGGCCAGTAGTTAACTCTTCCATTCCCTAGCAAAATGTCAGAACTATTCTTTTCAGAAAGGTTAATTTCAAGTCCAGCTTTACCTTATGTTTTAAAATAGGTCTTAACAGAATATTAAAGCATAGCTTCAATTTAATTGGTTTAGCACCCAGGAGACTAATGTTAAAAATAAGGACATTTATAACAATGAGAAATTGCTGTGACAAAGAAATTATTATATACTCTGCTCCCTTCAGATTTTTAATTCATTGTTTTATAAGCCCTCAATTTAATTGCTTTCCATTTTCCCTTTTCCGCTCCCACATAAGATTATAGATCATCCTCAATGAAGGAAACTACTGCTGCAACTGGCAAATAGGTCATCCTAGTCAGTAAGAACAACCAAGAACAGGTTATCAAAAAATGCAATTTATTTTGTTTTTTGGTACTGGAGATTGATTCCAGGAACACTACTACACAGCTACACCCCAGCCCTTTTTATTTTGAGACAAGTTCTCACTAAATTGCTACAGCTGGCCTCAAACTTGCTATCCTCCTGCCTTAGCCTCTTAAGTAGCTCGGATCACAGGTGGGCGTGGTGTCTGGCTGAAAAGCATAACATTTTTCTCCTTACTGAGAGGCTAGTAAATGTTAGAAACCACATTTAAATAGAAATTCCCCATGAACACCTTCATGCTTCTTCATACCACAATTTTTTAGAAAGAACCAGAGTTGAGGCCCAGCTCGTTTCAGCAGGGTCAACCTAGGTCAAAGAAAGATTTGTCTCAGGCCTTACTTTTTGAGTGATGAGTTCTGAAAGGCATTATTGTCTCCCTCGAAAGTCAGCTCTTGGTTTCAGTATTATTTCATTCTCTATGTCACTCCCCCTGTGACTTGGGATGAATAAAGATCAAAGTCACAGGGGAATAAGACCTTGAGTCACTCACAGTCTGGAGAAAGGTTTCACCTGTGATCTGAAGAGCAGGGACAAGAAGAGGGGACAAAGAGCAGCCTCAAGAGTTCATGGAGAGACTCCAAAAGCCTAGCAAGAAGGTAATGAAAGCCAGAGTCCAGGAGAAGACTGAAAGAACTCAGTCAGATATCAAATTGTAAATATGTTTCCAACTCCAATGGGAAACTTGCAAAATTCTACTGAATGCCATTGGCCCTGTAGGAACTGTAGAAACTCCACCCAACACCTGCCCCAAGAAACTTGACAAAGCTATAGAATGACTTCTGGGAGCCTAAGGCCAAGTCTTTGGAACTGCAGATGAGTAGCCCACCCCTGCATAGAATTATTTTCAGTCCTTAAGTTTTGTTTCTACAGGCCATTTATTTTTATTTTTATTTTTTTATTTTTTATGTTTAGTTGTTGACGGGCCTTTATTTTACTTATTTACATGTGGTACTGAGAATCAAACCCAATGCCTCACACATGCCTGGCAAGCGCTCTACCACGGAGTCAAAACCCCAGCATAATATATTTTCAGATTATTAGTAATAAAGAAATCATCACTTCTACTTTTTAAGTTATGGAATAATTTATCTACAATGTTCAATAAAACATTAGCACCTGAAGTTACACTGGGTATATCGAAACATGGACAGACACAAATAGGACATTAACAAAATGCCTTTACAGGCATTTTTCTTCTCTTTAATGGGGATGACAGTACACCTTTTGCTAGTATCCCACCAGTGTGGGCTTGAGAAAGTTAGTGTGCTCAGGGCTCCCTGAAAACAGGTTGCTACCTAAATACAATATGAGCTGTCATTATGACCAAGATAGCTGATATTTCTTTTTTAACATATTATCTTTCTTCTGCTGAGCAAACCACTAGATTTTTGGAGGACTCATGTCATCATTCCTCTCTTCTCAATGTGTCGTGCTACTCTTGAACTAAACAATTCTTTAGCTCCTAGGGTGCTTATTTAGTAACGACGCAGTGAAGTTTCCAAAGAAAGACTTCCAATTTTCCTCCTGTGTGATGGCTGTGATCAAGCTTCAACCCTGTGGTCTGGTTCAATGAGAATGTGTGCTTGGAACTCATTCACTGACACACTTTCTGTATTTAATCTGTTAAGAACTGTAAACTGTAGAAAGTACCTGATGCTTTTCTTTTCCCCTGGATAATTTTCTCCTCTACCTTTTCCCAACTTGGGGGGGGGGGGAAAGAGGTTAATTGCTTTATATTTTAGAACTAATTTTCTTTGAACTCCAAATTCTGAGCACCCATCCACAGTTTCTCACAATGTTTGTAGGCTATCTGGTGTCATAAATTTTCTAGTCTATCCGATATGCAATTGTGTGGGTTTCTAGTGGGAAGCATGTTTACAGAAGCAGAGTGATAAGTGTGATAAGTGATAAGTGTGAGAGAAGCAGAGTGTGGTAAGAACTGGCTCCTCTTACAGGGCCTTCAGTAAATCTCTAGCCTTGGGCCCTGAGCCTCCACAGGTGCATTTACCCTTCAAAGAGGAGTAGTCAGACTCCCAGGGGAAGTTATCTGCAACCCAAAAGGTAGGGACCCAAGGTCAATCAGATTTCCTGGAGGAAGCCTGAGAGAGGGGAGGGGAACTGACCCCTTCCCCAGGCATTGGTTTCTTACCATAACATTTTGTAACTACATTTCACAACCAGGTCTGGTTTTGCCATCACAATTAGACAATTTTGATATCATTTCCAACTTCATTTCACAAATGAAGAATTGAGAGGCAGAGAGGTTATATGCTGTGGCCAAGAACAGCAATAACGCCTAACTCTCCTGTGAACCAGATCTGGCTCCCCATTCCCTATTTGGGAACACGGTGTGATTACAACACAAAGATACCCATTAGTTGTATTGTTAATGGCTGCGTTTGTGCTACAGTGAGGACTGAGCAATCGGGACAGAGACCATATGACCACAAAGCCTGAATTATTCACTCTCTGGCCCTTTACATAAAATGGTTTTCCACCAGTATTTGAGTCATGGAGAAGTGTGTAAAGGGCAGGGCCTGGGGTGGCGCCTGTCATTTCTGTCCACATTCCTGTTGTGAGCATCAGTCATGGGGCCCACTCAGATGCAAGGAGGGCTGGGAAACATGGTCCTTTGAACTGAGAACCAGTGCAGCTGATTCTCAGGACACTAACACCCTGTGACATGAGATCATAACTTTTGATGGATAACCTGTTGCCTCTGCTGCAGGGACACAGTGCCATGTTTGTCCCTGAGTGATGCAGACACATTTGAGCCAGGAGCTGCTGAGCACATGGTCCCCATCCCCCGCAAACCATGCTGTCTCAGAGGGTGAGTCCTGTGCCACATCATCATTGTCTGACCCCACTACTTGTCATAGATCATTAATGACCTGAAGGAAGCACATGACTCAGAAGAGCCTTCAGAGATTTGGTGAGACACACTAGGAGACACTGGTCAGTCTTGAAGTTGTTGTGTGGCTTTTAATTTTCTCCATTTACTAAGCTTTTCAAGTATAATGACATATGAACAGTCTCATCAGAGAAAATATTTTATCTTAAATCTGCTCTACAATTTACACATTGCTGGATTTTTCACACAATACACATAGCTTGTTGGGCTAGGAAAGGATGGCATCACAAGGGCAAAACTTGCCTATAATTAGTAATACAAATTCCCAAATGGAAAGTCAAAAGTTGTTGTCATTTAGTATTCTTCAACGTAAGGTAAAACATGAGCCTAATAATGTAAGTAATTGGGGGAACAAACACAGAAGCTGTGGGGAACCACCCGTAGCCCCATAGGAAAGCAGAAAGAACCCAATACAGGGTGAGTGGAGAGTGAAGCGCAAGCCCAGAGGAGAGGAGAGACTAGAGGGACCATGTGGCTGTACAAAGAGAGCAGCACTGTTGGTCCTGAGGTCTTTGAATCCCTGGTTCCAGACCTACATGAAGCCTGCTTGTGTTTCCTACCTTGGAGATTTTAAGATACCCGTTCAGTGAATGTACCTGGTTTGTCCACCTTGCACCCCTTCCTTTATTTGGGGAGACAACCTCTCCACCCCATGCAGTTTCTTCTATGTGATCAGATGGCCTTGCTTTCTATCCACAGTGATAGGAGAGGCCCATGACCTAAGTCAGGCCTATCAGAATATCTTCTAGAATAAACATGAAAGGAAAATGGTAAAAAGAGCTGGCAAACTATGCCTCAGCCAAATGCAGCCCACTGTCTGCTTTGCTTGTGTCTTTTGAAATAATTACAGATTTGCAAAAAAAAAAAAAAAAAAATGGTGGGGAGGGCTCAATACTCATCACTCACCTTCCCCCCATAACATCATCTTGCATAACTAAGGCACATTATTTTTTATTTTTTCATACCAGAGAATGTTTGACAAATAAGCTCCAATCCAGTGCTTTTTACTTTTTGAGACAGAGTCTCACTAAGTTGCTAAGTTGCTGAGCGCCTTGCTAAATTGTTGAGACTAGCCTTGAGCTTCGCATCCTCCTGCCTCAGAGGCCTGAGTCCACCACACTCAGCTCTAAGTTGCAATATTAACACCATGACAATGACAATGGCATGATACAAATGAATAAGACCACAGATCTTACTCAGATTTCACTAGTTCTTAACTCCTTTTTTCCTACCCCCACTCCCACCCCAACTCCAAGTACTAGGGATCAAACTCAGGACCTTGCACATGATAGCCAACCACTCTACCACTGAGCCACACACCCAGCCCTTTAAGCTCTTTTTTTTTTATGCCTCTATGTACAATCTATGATATCTCACCATATGTAGAGAACCACATAACCAACATCATGGGCAAAATGCTATCCACCACCACTGCTGAGCTCCCACTTCCCTCCAAACACTTGCCAACCACTGATCTGTTCTTCTCTATCGTTTTGTCACTTCAGGAATATTTTAGAAATGGGGTCATACTATACATAGCCTTTTGCATTATATGTTTTCATCCACCTTAATCTCCTTGAGAGCCCTTCAAATTATTGCATGTAGCAATAGCTCATCTCTTTTTATTGCTGAGCAGCATTCCCTGTTATTGATGTACCACAGCTGATTAACCATTCACCTGTTGCAGCACATTTACCATTGTTTCCAGTTTTTTGCTTATTGTAAATGTGCATTGTGTATAGGTTTTTTGTGTGAACATAATTTTTCATTTCTCTGGGATAAATGCTCAGGAGAGTTTAGCTGCTGGGTAAATATGGCAAGCGTGCATGGAGGTCAGTAAGACATTGCCAGACTGATTTACACAGTGGCTGTGCCATAGTATATTTCCAACAGCGCTGTATGAGAGATCCAGTTTCTTGGCCTGCTTGCTAGCATTTAGAAATGTCAGTTTTGTTATTCTAGTCATTCTTTGAGATGTGTAGCTCATTGACTCAGAGGTCAATGATGTAGCTTATTGTGGTTTTAATATGTATTTCCCTAATGGATAGCAATTTTGAACATCCTTTCATGGCCTTAGTTATCATGTATATTATCTTTTTTGGTAAGGTGTCTATTGCAGTCTTTTGCCTTTTTTCTAAGTGTATTGTCTGGTTTCTTCCTGATGAATTTAGAGGTTCTTTATATATAGTCCTAATACAAGTCCCTTATAATTTATCCCTTATGTGGATAAATTTATAATTTATCCATTCAATCTTCAGTATGCCTTGGTTGACCAAGTTTTATTGAAATACAGCCACATACATTTATTTGTGGCTTCTTTCATACTATAATGTCAGAAATGAGTATTTGTCACAGAGACCATATAGCCTGCAAAGCCTACAGTATTACTGTTGGAGCTTTTACAAAAAATTTGATGACCCCTGATCTGAAGTGGGGAAAAAAAAAGATGAAGCCCAGAACCTCTATAAGTGTGCTCCCCTGCGTATGCAGAAAGTCAGTCTCAAATAGAGAAAAATCATGCAGACTTGCAGATAAATTAAAGATAAGGCCAGGAAGTAAGACTCATATGCCTAGGTTCCAGATTCTGAATTCAGTCCATTTCCCTATACTTCTCCTGTACTCCTTATGTGAACCAGCAGACTCTCCCCTTTGCTTAAGCTGGTTCAAATATTGTTTCTGCTATCAATAATCCAAAATACATTCATATCCTCATGACAAAATCACATTGTTCCTTTTGCTTCTGTAATGTATGTGCTATAGTTTAGATATGGTTTGAATGTGTCCCCAAGGATTCATATGTTGGGAGTTTGATATTCAATGTAGTAGTGGTGGGACCAAAGAAGTGAGGTCTTCTAAGTAATTAAGTCATTTGGGATACTGCCTTCATTATGGAATTGATATGGTTCTCACGAGACCCTGTTCAGTTCTCACAAGAGGGTTGTGAGAAAAGAGCAAGCTTGGCCTCTCTATGGTCTTCTTTGGGCTTCCTGTCTCACCATGCCACCTCTTCCTCTTGCACATGCTTCCACCATGTGTATAATGTGATGCAACCAGGGAGTCCCTCAAGAGAGACAGTGCTAGCACCATGCTGTTTGGACTATGAGCTCAAAACTGTGAGCTAAAGAAATGTGTGGTTTTTTTTTTTTCCTTTCTAAAGTGAAGCTGGAGGCATCACAATAACAGACCTGAAATTATACTACGGAGCTATAGTAATAAAAATGGCATGGCATTGGAACCCAAATAGAATTGAAAACCAGTGGAACAGAATAGAAGATACAAACCCACATAAATACAGTTATTTCATAATAGACAAAGGTGCCATAAACGTATGCTGGAGAAAAGATAGCCTCCTCAACAAATGGTGTTGGGAAAGCTAGAATTCCATATATAGTAGAATGAAATGGAACCCCTATATCTCATCTCACTATGCACAAAACTCAACGCAAGTGGATCAAGGACTTAGGCATTATACCAGAAACCCTGAACCTACTAAAAGAAGATGTAGGCCCAACTCTCCATCACGTCAGCTTAGGAACTGATTTCCTCAACAAGACTCCTAAAGTACAAGAAGTAAAATTAAGAATCAATAAGTGGGATGGCATCAAACTAAACAGCTTCTTCACAGCAAAGGAAATAATCAAGAATGTGAAGACAGCCAGCTATGGTGCAACATGCCGGTCAAAAGGCTTGGGAGGCTGAGGCAGGAGGATCTGAGTTCAAAGCCAGACTCAGCAACAATGAGGCACTAAGCAACTCAGTAAGACCCTGTCTCTAAATAAAATACAAAATAGGGCTGGGGATGTGGCTCAGTGGTCAATCTGAGTTCTATCCCCCACCCCTCAAAAAAAAAAGAATGTGAAGAGAGAGCCTACAGAATGGGAGAAAAATCTTTGCCACTTGTACCTCAGATAGAGCATTAGTCTCTAGGATAGATAAAGAACTAAAAAAAAAAAATAAAATAACACCAAAATAATAATAATAACCCAACCAATAAATGGGCAAAGAAAGTACATTGGCACTTCACAGAAGAACTATGAACGATTAACAAATATATGAAAAAATGTTCAACATCTCTATCAACTGGAGAAATGCAAATTAAAACTACACTGAGATTCCATGTCACTCCAATCAGAATGGCAATTATCAAGAGTACAATTAACAATACCTTGTTAGAGTAAGTTTATATTTCTTACAACCAAAGAAACTTTAACTAGGACAGAAAGTGATGAGGAGGCAGGAAGGAGTCCTGCCACAGGGCACAGACAGGATGAACAAAGCCCCAGTAGCCATTTCAGTACTTTAAAAGCTCTTTGACCTTAAAACTCATCACATCAGATGACACCTCCTGGTTCCCAGTGCCTTTCAACTTAATAAGAAGTCTCTTTCTCATTGACCTCAGTGCTATGAGTCCTTATATAAATGAGTAATGGCCATGTTCCCTCTTTTTATGTGGACCTAATAGAGTATCAGTCAGTGTATCAGCATCAGTCAGAATCAATAGGAGATATTTAATATCAATGATCTACCTACCTACTCTACATCTATGTAATCCACTCAGGTGACCCACCACCCTCTTCAACTCACAGTCTGCCTTTCACACAATTGCTCCAAAGAAGGAGCTTTAGCTCAGCTCCTCCATGGGTTAAAACAAAAAATGGAGCAGCCCCTGAAACACAGAAGCTCTAATTCCGTTTCCCCAAAGTGGGAGTGATCGAGTGTAAGGAGTGGGGTGCTGCGCAAAGGAGCCCGGATCCAAGAAATGAAGGGTTTGGCTCTTGATCCTTACACCCTAGAATAAGGATGAGGCTCTGCAGATCACTAAACATAATCAGTTGTCAGTCATGAAAATCTAAGGCCTTGTCAACCACGAATAAAGTCAACCTAGTTGAGAACACAGTAAATTACATTTATTTGAGGTTAATTAGTATCGTAATCTGGAAGAATACAGATTCAAGCAGTCTTGAAAAATGTGCTCCCAGGGTTTACAAAATGGTGGTCATATTTATAGCTTTAAATTGCAAGACAAGTTAGAAATTACATTACTTGTTAGTCAGAAATAATGACTGTTCTGGCAAAAGTTAAGCTGTCTTATAAGAAAGAGATTGGGTAGGGTCCAGTCTCTGGGTAATTTAGAGGAAGAAGTTTGTTGTACAGAAGAAGGCCAGCAAAGGTTAACAAACAATGCTTCAGGAAATTGCAGTTTGGCTCAGCCTAAAGGTCTCCTGGCATCTGGGCAGACATCATAGTTCATTCATCTGAGATCTGGCTTATAATGGTCTCCCAACTCCATTTTAGGTGCCTGGATCCAAAATTACCCCATTTGATTTTGTTTTTGACATTCTCCATGGGTTAAGTTCCTGGGTCCAAATTACTTTGAAATATAGTTGTGGGTCCCATAGCAACATTTTGGTCAATGACAGGGCACATATACAACAGTAGTCTCATAAGACTGTATTGCCTAGTGACTTCCTAAAGGTTTTGGTCTGTGTGAGTGCTCTCTGATGTTTGCACAATGATGCAATCACCTAATATGAGAAATAGAAAGTCCAGCGATGCGTTTTCAGAATACAGTATTTAGCCTTAAATGTAAAATTACTTGGGATGTAAGAAAAGCAGCAGAGGGGAGGGCAGAGTGGAAAAGTTACAAACAGTTAACCTGGAGTGTAACAAATTCACAGCCCCTTGACAAACAGAAGGTGAGGGGGAAGGGGCACAGCCTGACCAAAGAGATAAACTGTCTTCCTGTCAATATGCACTAGCTCACAAAGGCCTTCTCAGCATGAGAGAACAAAGTGGGGACAACTTAAGGTACATTTCTTTAAGTAACCCAATAGGAGACAATAAAACCTAAGTGACGTTTCTGAAGATTGTACTCCCCATAGTGTTCAGCAGTACTCAGCCAATGAGGAACCGAGGAGGGGACCTTCTGCACTAGGGAATAAGATGCTGACTGTCAACAGCTCTGGATGTTCCTGCTCACCCAGACACCAGATCTTGCAAGACCATCAGTAAAAGGCGTCACTTTCTCTGTTTCTCACATCTGTTAGTTCATCTGGGTAGATGAGCATGTTTCTCACAACTACAGCACGTTTTTTAGAATGAATCCCTATCATTAAGCAATGCATGGCTATCTTAATATCAAACACGTTATAGTAATATACACTTTGCATTTTTGTGCTTATTGTGGATAACAGCATTTCTCAAAGTGAGATCTGGGGGGATTTAGTCTTGTAGGACTGCTATAAGAAACTAGGATGACTTAGAATAACAGAAACTCATTACTCTTAACAGCTCTGGAAACTAGAAATCTGAAATCAAAATTAGCAGGGACAGGCTCCCTTGCCAAGACTCTGGAGATGACCCCTTCCTGGTCTCTTCTAGTTTCTGGTGGTTGCTGGCCATCCTTGGAATTCCTTGGCTTGTGACAATATAACTACATTCTCTGCCTACATTTTGAAATGGTCTTTCCCCTGGGTATCTCCTCAAATCTCTCTGTCCTTATAAAGGACAATTTAGAGGAAGAAGTTTTTTGTGCAGAAGAAGGCTAGCAAAGGTTAACAAACAATGCTTATAAGGCGACCAGTCACTAAATTTAGAGCCCATCCTAATCCAACAGGATCTCATTTTAACTAGATTATATCTACTAAGATTATTTTCAAATAAGGTCGCATTCACAGGTACCAGGAGTTAGGACTTTGTGGGAAAGTTCAAACTTTCTCTCTGAAGGTTTGGTATTTGAATCTAGGAAATAAGCTGACTACAGGCAGATGAATAAGAGAAAACGCATACAATGTGGTATGTGCACATGTGCATAGGAGCCACACAAAATATGATACTCACAGAAGGTCCAGATGGTTCAAGTTTAAACAGCATTCTGAGCTGCAGAAAAGTATAGAGGCTTGGGATTGATGTGTGTTGGGGGAGGTGGGAGTGTGAGGGGAGGAAATGCATGGAAAACAAAGTTTGTTTTTTTATTACGCAGATAAAGTCTCTTAGTTAATAGCCCTCAAAAGAATCAGTGGCATTCTGTGGCAATCTCAAGGGGTGGGGGGAGGGAGGAGGGGAACACGTGTATATATGTGTATGTCTAGATCCAAATAGAGCAGTTAAGAGGACCTCAGAAGTTTGCATCTGCTGTTTACTTCACTAATTTAGATTTCTTCTGCAGAGGCAAATTGTCTCACAAAAGGAAAGTTTTTCAGAGCTATTCCTATGCTTGCAGCCCCTATGAAGAGCCATTTGGAAATAAGTCAAAGACATACAACAATTTCAATGTATGCTTTCGGAGGACACAGTTCAACTCACATGAAAAAGGGCTACTTCTTTCAGAATTCCCTAGGGGTTAGTTAAAGATGTAAATTCTGGGCCCACCCCAGACCATCTGACTGGATTTTGAAAGTTTAGACCCATGAATCTGCCTACTTAAGAAGCTCTTCTTGTGGATATTACTCATCCTAAAGCTTAAGAGCCGTTAATATTTTAAATTATTTTACTTCAGAATAAGGGAAGACTAATTGAAGTCACTTTCTGTCTTCCAAATATTTATTGTATCTCTTATAGAAGTGGAGCAGAGTTGTCCTTCTGTGCACAATGGGAGCTATAATTTCCACAGGATGCTAAAGCTCCCAAGAAAAATGCCAGGTCTTCAAATGCTTCCATAAACACCAAACTGACCTGCTTTTACTTTCATGCTTCCCCCAAATTCAAGTTAGAAATTGGATTAAGAATAGAAGTCATTGGGCTGGGGCTGTAGCTCAATGGTAAAAGCACTTGCCTCACATATGTGAGGCACTGGGTTTGATCCTCAGCATTGCACAAAAATAAATAAATAAAATAAAGGTATTGAGTCCAACCACAACTAAAAAAAATAATAATTTAAAACAAAAGATACCGTGTGCTCATCTACAACTAAAATTTTTTTTTTTAGAAAAGAATAGAAGTCATAATCAACAAAAATTATGATTTGAAGAAAAAAGGTGACAGTGGCATGCCTGAAGCACACTGTGGTCCCAAGAAAGAAGCAAGGCCTGGTATGTTTGCAGATAATGATCCAGGTGCCTTCAAAGAAGGAGGCTAGGAATGTGGGGTGGGAAGGAACAAGCAAGATCCTGGAGAGTTTGCCAGAGGAAGTAAAGTTCCTGAGAAGTTCTTTCTAGCGGTTTGTCTTCCCTGAGAGTATTAGTGAGAAGCCAACATACATGTGTCTTAAATAAGTAATCCCCTCCTCTCTCATCAAGCTGTATTTGAGGAATGGTAAGCCAGATAGGTTGTGTATCCAAATATCAGAAGAGATGTTTGCTAAAGTATAAACAGTGGCTGTCTCTGGGATATCAAATTTAAAAAATTTTTATGCTTTTCTGTATTTTTCCAATAAGCAGGTATTCTTTATAAAGATAAAAAACTAAATGACTGTCATTTAAAAATAGTTGAGCATATGAGTACCTTAAATGTGAAAGTGAAATGGTAAAGAAAAATCACAGCAAATGATTACGTTGGTCCATTAAGTTCTTTGTCTTTTAGCTGTCCTTTAGCATAGTAACCTGAAGTCAAGGACAAAGGAAAAAGAGACTGAGATCTGTAGCTTTCTAACAAATGGCTTTATTTGCTCTTTTTGTCCCTCCCACTTCTCAAATCTGAGGATGAGGAGGAAGCATTCATCTTTCTATAAATGACATGACTTTGTTCTTATTTATGGCTAAAAAACTCCTCCATTATGTATAAATATCCCACTTTTTATTGATTCATCCAGTGAGAGGCACGTAGGCTGATTCCATAATTTTGCTATCATGAATAGTGCCATAATAAACACAGATATGCAGGTATCTCCATGCTACGCTGATTTTGATTTCTTTAGATAAATACCAAGAAGTGGCATAGCTGGATCTTATGGTAGCTTTATGTTTAGTTTGTTTTGTTCGTGTAGTATTAAGGATTGAACCCAGGGGCATTCTACCATGGAGCTACATCCACGCCCTTTTAAAATATTATTATTATTATTTTCATTTCGAGACAGGGTCTAGCTCAGTTGCCCAGGCTACTCTCAAACCTGCAGTGCTTCTACCTCTGCCTCCTGAGTTGCTACGATTACAGGACAGGCCACAATATCTAACAGTTATTTTTGTTTGTTTGTTTTTTTTGACTCCCTCTCTACTATTTTCCATAATGGCTGTGCTGATTTACTTTCCTACCAACAGTGTGTATGGGTTCCTTCCCCCGACCCCTTCCCACATCCCTGTCAGCATTTGTTATTTTTCATTTTCTTGATAAAAACCAATCTGACTGGGATGAGATGGAATCTCTGCAGTTTTGATTTGCATTTTCCTGATGGCTAACGATGTTGGACGTTTTTTCATATTGTTCCTGGCTAGATTCCACGCATGAAAGAAAACATGCAATACTATCTCAAAAGATACTTCTTTTGAGAAGTATCTGCTCAGTGTCTCCCATTCTGTAAGATGTCTCTTCAGTCTGTTCATTGTTTCCTTTGCTGCACAGCCTTTTAATGTGATATGATCTTTGTCTATTCTTGCTATTATTTCCTGTGCATTTGAAGTTCTGTTCAGGAAATCATTGGCTGTACCTATGTCTTGAAAATTTTCATCTACATTTTCCTCTCCTAGTTTCAAAGTTCCAGATCTTACATTAAGGTCTTTGATCCATTTTAAGTTGATTTATGTACACAGTGAAAAATAGAGATCTAGTTTCAACCCTCTACAGGTATAAGTACAATTTTCCCAGCAGCATTTGTTGAAGAGGATATACTTTCTCTAATGTCTATTTTTGGCTCTTTATTGAGAATCAGATGGCTACAGATGTGTGGGTTTCTTTTTGGGTTCTCTTCTATTCTATTCCATTGCTCTATGTGTTACCCCCTCCCTACTACTTGGGATTGAACCAAGGCTTCACACATGTTAGGCAAGCACTTCTACCATTGAGCTGAACCCCTAGATTTCTGTGTGTATATTTTTTTATCCCAATATCATGCCGTTTTTGTTACAATGGTTCTGTAATATATTTTGAAATCAGCTATTATGATGCCTCCAGTCTTACTCCTTTTACTCAAAATTGCTTTGGCAATTTGGTGAGTTTTAGGCTTCCACATGAATCTTAGAACTGTTTTTGTAGTTCTGTAAAGAATGTCATTGGTATTTTGATGGGGATTGTAGGTTGCTTATGGTAGTGTGACCATATTAATAATATAAATTCTCCTAATCCATGAACGTGGGATGCCTTTCCATCTTCTAGTGTCTTATTCAATTTCTCCCTTCAGTGTTTTATAATTTTCATTGTAGATGTTTTTACTTCTTTCATTAGATTTATTCCTAGGTGTTTTGTTTGTTTATTTTGAGGATAGTGTGAATGGTATTGTTTTCCTGATTTCTTTCTCAGTGAATTCACTGTTAATATACTGGAAAACTATTGCTTTTTGTATAGTGATTTTGTATCCTGCTATCCTGTTGAATTTGTTTATCAGTTCTAAGAGGATTTTGGTGGAGTGGATAGGGTTTTCTAGGTATGGAATCGTATCATCTGCAAACAGGCATAATTTGACTTCCTATTTTCCTATTTTTGTTACTTTTGTTTCTTTCTCTTGCTTGATTGCTCTAGCTAAAGTTTCCAATATTATATTGAATAAGAGTGGTGAGAGTAAATATGCTTGTTTTTCATTCCTGATTTTGAAGTTTTTTTTTTTTTTTAATGGTACTGTGGATTGAACCTAGAGGTGGTGCTTTACCACTAAGCCACATCCTCAACATTTTTAATTTTTTATTTTGACACAGGGTCTCACTGAGTTGCTTAAAGGCTTGCTAAGTTGCTGAGGCTGTCCTTAAACTCGAAATTATCCTGCCTTGGCCTCTTGAGTTGCTGACATTACAGGTGTGTCCCACCACACCTGGCTTGAAGAAATGTTTTCAGTTTTCTCCATTCAGTATGACGTTGGCAATGGGTTTATTATATAGAGCCTTTATTATGTTGAGGTATGATCCTTCTAGGTCTGGTTTATTCAAGGTTTTTATCATGAAGGAATGATGAAGTTTATTATAGGTTTTTACTCCTTATATTGACATGTTCATGTGATTTTTATTTTTTATTCTATTGATGTGGTGTATTACATTTATTGATTTACATATGTTGAAACAAGCTTGCATTCCTGGAATAAAACTAACTTGTTCATGGTCTATGATCTTTGTAGTGTTCTTTTGAATTCTGTGTGCAGGTATTTTATTCATGATTGTGTGTGTGTGTGTGTGTGTGTGTGTGTGTGTGTGTGTGTGTGGTGATCGGGATCTGAACCCAGGGCCTTGTGAATGCAAGACAAGCATTCTACCAACTGAGCTATATCCCCAGCCCTCAGGATTTTTTTTTTTTTTTTTTTTGGTGTGTGTGTGTACACTAGGGATTGAACCAGGGTGCTTTACCACTAAGCTACATCCTTAGCCCTTTTTATTTTTCAATTTTGAGACAAGGTCTTGCTAAGTTACTTACGGCCTTGCTAAATTGCTGAGGCTGACCTTGAACTTGTGATCTTCCTGCTTCAGCCTCCCAAGTTGCTGGGATTACAGGCCTGTGCCACTCCATCTGGCTTTATTCAGGATTTTTCCGTCTATGTTCTTCAACAATACTGGTCTATAGTTTTCTTTTAGTGTTGTTGTTGTGTAAAGGTATTAAGAAACAAGGAAGCCAGGCACCGTGGTACCGCCTGTAATCCTAGCCGCTCTGGAATTTGAGGCAGGAGGATCTCAAGTTCAAAGCCAGCCTCAGCAAAAGTGAGGTGCTAAGCAACTCAGTGAGACCCTGTCTTTAAATAAAATACAAAATAGGACTGGGGATGTGGTTTAGAGGTTGAGTGTCCTGAGGTTAATCCCTGGTACAAAGAAAGAAAGAAAGAAAAATAAATGATTTGACTATTGATTCCTATTTGGAGTCCTACCTGCCCCTGGGGCCACCCACTGTCATTTTTTATACAGAACCTAAAGTCTCATCCGATGTTTTTACATAACACGGCAGCCAAGTTAATTCCCTAGGCATCATCCCAGTTTTAAATAACGCTTTCTAGAACATTTATAATGAATAGAGTTTATAGAGATTAAAGTTTAAAATTAGAAGTTTAGAGAATTAAAACCTATTTTTACTTTTAGACAGATAATAAGTAACTTTGTCATCCTCACCATATATATATGCCCGTAATCTGCCCTTCCAACCAGAGTGTGATTCGTGCAGGGATAGGGCTAGAACATGACTGGAGATTTCCCTTGAAGCTCCTCCTTACCACAAAGACCCTTTGGAATTCAGAGTGCATGTAGAGGGGAAGAGGAAGAGTTGGGGGAATAGGTGTCAAGATGAATCATGTTAGAACAAAAGAAAGGAGCAAACTTTGTTAGAAGATTTTTAAAAGCAAAGCTGGTTAAAAGTGAGGGTAAGGACAGAGCACTGGAGAAAGTCAGGGAGACCAGAGGCAAAGGAAAGCCACTTCAGAGCAACATAAAATTCTAGCAAGGAGGAGTAGGGGATTTGCCAGCATACGGTCAGGTTCTTCCTAGTGTGTTGCTCTAAGCCTGAGAATTATATTTGGAACCTATGGGCAAAGCTCATCCCTAAAGTATTCAGGAAGTTAACAGGGCAAAAACAGGGCCAGAGGAGATCAGGGAAAGACAAGACAAAAATTTATACTCCCCAATCAGTCTGCTCTTATACTGTGTGTCACATTCTAGAGTGAAGTTATTACTTACCTTAGAATAGTTAACCATGCATGATGCTGCTATTAACTCCTGATTGAAGGATAGTGGAAGGAAACTAGCATTTGGAAAGCTTTGCTAACATTATTTTATTTAATCCTCCAAACAATGCAGGGAGATAACACTGTTGTTCACATCTTGAAACTAAGCCAGTGAAATTAAATGGTTTGTTAAAATTACAAAATTAGCAAGTGGCAGAGTGCATATCCAAACCCAGGCATGATCCATCTGGCTAAAAATTCATCATCCTCTTCACTGGGTAGGAACACCATGGCAAACAAGAGAGTCCAAGTCTCTATTCTTGTTTTTACTTCTAGTCACTGCTACTGTCCATTACAGAAGGAATTTTGCCTTAAAACTTTTAAATTCACTCTTTGGTGTAGGCATAGCCATTGCATGGTATGTCCATCCAGGTCCTCCAAGAAGCAAACACCAAGCTGAGATTAAATGTGGAGAGCTATTATTAGGGGAAATGCTGATGTGGAAATGCTGAGCAGAATACTGGGAGCCAGGAGACTGTGATACAAGACTCACTGCAATAAAAAAGAAAAGAAGGGAGTTTGGATGGACAGACTACTGAGCAGTGTGGGGAAGGTTTTGCAGAGCTCATGGAGAGTCCTTAAGCCAAACTCAGCCATGAGAGGAGCCCCACATCTCAGGAATTAGTCTGCCAAGTTATCCCTGCACCAGGTCAATCACCACTAGGAGGACCTGTGACAGGGTGATCTCAATGAAAATAATATGGTGGACAAAAAAGTGAAAGGCTGTCCATGGAAGGGGACAGAATATTTGCAAATCATATATCTGATAAAGGACTTGTGTCCAGAATATATAAAGAATACAATAACAAAAAGATAACTCAATTAAAAAGTGGGCAAAGGATCTGAACAGAAATTTCTCCAATGAAGGTATACAAATGGCCATAAACATAGTAGATACTCATCATAATTAATCATTAGGGAAATATGAATCAAAACCATAAGATGCAATTCACACCCACTAGAGAGGTTATGATAAAAAGATAGACAATGATGTAAGGAAACTGAAACCCTTGTACATTGCTGGTGGTGGTGTACAATGGCAAAGTTGCTTTGGAAAAATAGTCTTGCAGTTCCAAGACTATTTTAACACTATTCCAAAGTGTTAAACATAGGGTTATCATATGGTTTAACAACGCTACTCTTAGACACATATCCAAGAGTACTGAAAATATATGTCCACATGAAAACGTGCATATAACTGTTCAAATCAGCGTTATTCATATTGGCTAAAAGTGTTCATCAACAGATGAATGAATAAACAAAATGTAGTATATCCACAAGATAGAACAATGCTTAGTCAAGAAAAAGGAATGAAGTATAAGTGTACATACAATGGAATATTATTCAGTCTTAAAAAGGAAGGAAATTCTGACACATGCTGCAACATGGAAGAAGCTTGAGGACATTATGCTAAGTAAATAAACGAGTCACAAGAAGACAAATACTATATGATTCTACTCATATGAAGTATCTAGAGTTGTCAAATCTAAAGAGACAAAAAGCAGCATGGTGGTTAGCAGGGCTGGGTGGAAGAGGAAGTACAGGTTGTTTAATGCACGTAGAGTTTCAGTTTTACAAAACGAAAAGAGTTCTGGGGATATATTTTGCCAGAATATAATAAATGAAGAGGGGGGAAAAAGGAATGAGGTACCGATGTGTAAAACAACATGGATGAACCTTAAAAACATCATAAGAAACCAGACACAAAAGAACACATATTGCATGATTCCATTTACATGGAATAACAATAATAAGCAAATGCAAATACAAAAAGGTTACTGGTTGTCACAGCAGGAAGGAATGGGGATTGACAGCTGATGGGCACACAATTTGCTTTAGGATGATTAAAATATTATGAAATTAGTGGTGATGGTTGCACAACTTTGATATATACTAAAAACCACTGACTTCTACACTTTTTAAAGGTGAATTTTATGATATTTGAATTATATCTCAAAAAGTTTTTTTTTTTAAGGCTACAGTCAACTTCAGAGTGCATCAGTCACTGGGGACCCCTCTGTTATGCTCCCTGTAGTTGCAGATCTGCAAGGCACATTTTCATGGCTACCACACATGAAGATCTATTACAAGTGTATTTTTGATGTTGATCATGATAATAGTCACCTAAAATCATTCTGTGCAGACCTGAGCAGGGTAATGGACTAAATTATTTCTCTCAAAGATTTCTTTTTTCTGGGATTCAGTAAACGCATGGTCCCAAATTTCTCACTGAGGATGTGAGTTTTGATGCTGCTATTTCATGGATGCAACCATTTTGCTTCTTAGGGAGCAAAGGATATATCAGCAGAAAATGTGAAATGGCTTCTTATCTACTTTGTGACCCTAACAAACATAAAAAAAGGAGTATGAAACAACTTGGTATTTTCAAGTGCTGACCAGACCCACACTTATGCAAAACTGTCACTGGTACCGTTACTGCCATTATCCTTATTTTGAACAAATCAAAGGGAAAGAAGGAAGGATGAGGTGAGCCCTGAAAGAAGATGGGAATGCTTGTGCCTCAAGTTTCTTGGTAATTTTTCAAAGTTCCAGATTTACTAGTTTAAGTGAATGATAAACCAAAACCTATTTTTTAAAAAAGTTTCCCAGAAATGTGGTAGGGACAAGAGGCAGAAGGAATAATGATAAGAGCTACAAATCCCTGAAATTGCCTTGTTTAGAGATCTGACTTTGCAATCATGAAAATTTTTTACATGATTAAAATAAAATAACTATAAAAGTAAAAATGAAATTAACAAACCAGTTTGGGTTGAGTGGGTGGCTTAATCACATAGAAAAGAGCCATGTCAAGGTATCTTAAGACATCATGATTTCATTGGGATATAACCTAAGACAAAAAGAACAACAAAAACAGCAAACAAACTTACATTTTTTTCTAATCACCCTATTGCTAGCAATGATATTATTTTATTCTAAATTATTATGGATATGGATATGATAGCATAAAGCAAATAATTATTAATTCATTAGAAGCCAAGATTTTTGACATTAAAGTTATAAATATAAAACCAGAGAAGTAAAAAACCATGTAATTAGAAATATAAGTGCAGAACACATATTCTGTTGAAAAACATTTCTCAGCTCTATCTACTGGAAAGTTCTAGAACAATGATGAGTTCAGCATTAGCCATGTATCTTTATACCCAGAATGTTTTCTCAATAATTTTCCACCAAAAAGAACCAGGAATTCTTGGCTAAATGGCTAATTAATTTGGGCATGAAATGGGAATTTCAAGCCCCAAATACCTTTTTATATTAGAAGGCAAGGAAGCCTTGAGAACTGGGGGTGAGGGGAGATGGAGGTGGCAAGAGAATTCAGAGAAGGTAATTTAAAGAGGCTCTGATAGACCAAAACATGGGACAATTCAAACACTGAGATGAGTAATGGATTGAAACATATTGAAGTTAGTGAGTTTATAATGAAAGAAGGAAACAAAATTCATTGAGCTTCTTTGGAAAATGCTAGAACTTGTTTATCAAAAAAGAAAAAAAAATTCAAACATTTATTTTGCCTTTCCTTGATAAATTATATTTCAGAACAATCAAATTATTGGTGAGAGAAAGTTTCTCTCAATATATTTAAATTAATAAGTGAAAAAAATTGATAGAGTCTGACGATCATTGTGCAACTCCTTAATGAGTGATGAATATGGGCAGTGATTGCTGGTGGACTGCTCCCACCACAGGGATAACCAGACCTTTTGCACCCCCTAGTGGAAGTTCACCATTTATGAAGTATTCTTTTCTTTGTTTTTTGTTTGTTTGTTTGTTTGTTTAATACAAAGCCATTTAAAATTTTTTTTATTTGTTTTAATTAGTTATACATGACAGTAGAATGCATTTGTGCACTTTGATATATCATACATAGATGGGATATAATTTCTCAGTTTTCTGAGAGTACATGTTGCAGAATCATATTGGTCATGTATACATACAGGGATAATGTCTGTTTCATTCTACTATCTTTCCTATCCCTACATCCTCTCCCTTTCCCTCCCATCACTTCTCTCTACCTCATCTAAGGTAATACTATTCTTCCTAGTGCCTCCCACCTTATTGTGAGTTAACGTCCACATATTAGAGAAGACATTCAGCCTTTGGTTTTGTGGGATTTGGTTTTGTTTTATTGGAAATAATTTCACTTAGTATGATATTCTCCAACTCCAACCATTTATTGGCAAATGACATAATTTCACTCTTTAAAGCTGAGTAATATTCCATTGAGTATAGATACTACATTTTCTTTATCCATTCATCTATTGAGGGACACCTAAGTTGGTTCCATAGCCTAGCTATTGTGAATTGAGCTGCTATAAACATTGATGTGGCTGCATCACTATAGTATGCTGATTTTAAGTCCTTTAGGTATAAACCAAGGAGTGGGATAGTTGGGTCAAATGGTGGTTCCATTCCCAGTTTTCTGAAGAATCTCCATACTGCTTTCCATAGTGATTGCACCAATTTGCAGTCCCACCAGCAATGTATGAATGTACCTTTTCACCACATCCTGCCAACACTTATTGTTGCCTATATTCTTGATGATTGCCATTCTGACAGGAGTGAGATGAAATCTTAGAGTAGTTTTGATTTGCATTTCTCCAATTGCTAGGATGTTGAACACTTTTTCATATATTTGTTTATCAATTGTATTTCTTCTATGAAGTATCTGTTCAGTTCCTTAGTCCATTTATTGATTGGGTTGGTTTTTTTGGTGTTAAGTTTTTTTCAGTTCTTTATATGTTCTAGAGATTAATGCTCTATCGGAGGTGCATGTGGTAAAGATTTTCTCCCAATCTGTAGGCTCTGTCCTCACCTTATTTTTCCTTTGCTGAGAAGAAGCTTTTTAATTTGAATCCATCCCATTTATTGATTCTTGATTTTACGTCTTGTGCTTTAGGAGTCTTGTTAAGGAAGTCAGATTCTAGCTCGACATAGTGAAGATTTAGGCCTGTTTTTCTTCTATTAGGCACAGGGTCTCTGTCTAAAGCCTAAGTCTTTGATCCACTTTGAGTTGATTTTTGTGTAGGGTCAGAGATAGAGGTTTACTTTCATTTTGCTACATATGGATTTCCAGTTTTGCCAGCGCCACTTGTTGAAAAGGCTATCTTTTCTCCAGTGAATGTTTTTGGCACCCTTGTCTAGTATGAGATAAACATACTTATGTGGGTTTGTCTCTGTGTCCTCTATTCTGTACCATTGGTCTACAGGTCTATTTTGGTGCCAATACCATGCCATTTGATTACTCAACATATGGAAAGCAATAAACATAATTTATCATATTAATGGACTTAAAAACAAGAATCATATGACCATCTCAATAGATGCTGAAAAAGCATTTGACAAAATATAGCACACATTCATGTTCAAAACAAACCTCAACATTGTAAAGCTATATATGCTAAACCCAAAGCCAGCATCATTCTAAATGGAGAAAAATTGAAAGCATTCCAGCTAAAATCTGGAACAAGACAAGAATGCTCTCTTTACCATTTCTTTTCAACATCATCCTTGAAACTCTAGCCAGAGCAATAAGACAAAAGAAATTAAAGGGTTACAAATAGGTAAAGAAAACTCAAATTATCACTATTTGCTGATAACATGATTCTATATCTAGAAGATCCAAAAATTTCCACCAGAAAACTTCTAGAACTAATAAATGAATTCAGTAAAGTAGCAGGATATAAAATCAACACCCATAAATCAAACACATTCCTATACATCAATGATGAATCTACTAAAAAAAGAAACTAGGAAAACTACTCCATTCACAATAGCCTCAAAATGAAATAAAATACCTGGGAATGAATCTGACAAAAGAGGTGAAAGACCTCTACAATGAAAACTACAGAACATTAAAGAAAGAAATTGAAGAAAACCTCAGAAGATGAAAAGATCTCCCACACTCCTGGATAGGCATATTGTCAAAATGGTCATACAACCAATAGCATTATACAGATTTAAAGCCATTCCTATTAAAATCCCAATGACACTCCACATAGAAATAGAAAAAGCAATTATGAAATTTATTTGGAAAAATAAGAGACCCAGAATAGCTAAAGCAATCCTTAGCAAGAAAAGTAAAGCAGGAGGTATCACAATATCAAACTTTAAACTATAATATAGAGCTATGAAGTATTCTTGAAATACAAATCCCATAAAGTAGCCACTAGTCACAGGTGTCTATTTCAATTTCAATTAACTTCTATGTGCTGTCCAATATAGTAGGCACTAGTTGCTCCAGGGCCCCAGCAGTTCTCCTACCTCAGCCTCCCAAGTAGCTGGAACTTTAGGCACATGTCACTGCTCCTTGATCTGGAACCTACATTTTATTTTTTAACATTTTCTGCTGTTATAGCTTTTCTTGTCCATGTCAGAATGTTTGAAGCATAGAAATAGTGAGGCTGGCAGGCACGAAACAGGCTGGCAAGGTTGGGAGACTGCATATGCAATCTCTGCTCTGTACCTATTCACTAGCAAAGTCCTTTCTTTCAATTAATTGCTGTCTTACTAATGGGAAATTTAAATTTAATTAAGTAAATTCAAACCAATAAATTTTCAGTCCAATTTAATAAATGCCTAGCAAAGTGGACGAATAATTGAAAATACTCTATCATTTGAGCACAGTCTATGTGCTTCACTTTCCCCAAAGTCTAGAGGATCCAAAAGAAAAACAGGGGAAAACTCATAAGGAATTCTCTGGTTTTGTTAAGGAATTGGGATTTACATGTGTCAAATACAGAGAATGATTAGAAAAATCCTGCGGAAGACCTAAAATAATAATAATAAAAATAAAAGCACAGCTAAAAAGAGGCTTAGAAAAAAAAAAAGCTAAGGTTTTGTTTTAATGTAATGTTGTTGGTAACAAGAGCTCACACTGGGCACTTGGCGCACAATAGGTCTTTGCACGAAGCACTCACACATACCACCTCACTCCAGGTAATATTCATGGCCAGAAAATTTCAGATCCCAGTGACTTGTACAATGGTTATTTTCTTCCATATTTTAACTACAGACACTGGGAACGTCATTCTTCAAGTCTGCCTTAACTTTAGCTGGTTTTTGCACACACACACATGTGCTTGCGTGGGTGTGGGGCGGGGGAGGTTAGAAGAGAGTAATGGGGTGAGACTGACCCTTCTGTCCAGGGAGCCCCCAAATGTCAGCTTTCATTTAACAATCTGCACTCTGCCACATGTGATTTAACCTGTGCTGGCTGAAACCCACATCCTGTCTTTTGAAATCTCCCCTGCTCAAAATTCACTTTTGAGAACAGGAAAACCACTGTGGTACCTGTAGGCATCCTTCTCCCATCTGGGGTCGTTGCATCCTGTGCTCACGTGCTAAGCTCTTTAAGGGAACACGGTCAGACTTGCTCCTGCAAGAGATAAATTTCCAAGACGAATTTCATTTCTGTTCTTAGTTTTAAGAATCACATTTGGAACTTAGAGCTGAACAATGATTTCTTTGTTCTTGACTTCACATCTTCCTAAAGACAGGGGGCATGGAAAGTGACCTATCTGAGAAGGAATACAGTGTTTACAAGAAAGCTTAAGAAGATAACTTCAATCAATACTGCAAAATGTTATCTGCTCTATTTATAATACCTGAGCCCTTTGCTGATGTTTCTTATTACCAGTGCAATACAGCTCAGAAATCCTCTTTATGATGCTATTTGAGTTCCAGGATAATTTAAAGTAGAAATTTCCTGAGTTACACTGTGAAAGATACATGACATTACTTTGCATAGGAAACACAATCCAATTCACAGCACAATCTTGAAACAGCTCTATTACTAGATTTTTCTACATAGGCAATTCTTGCCTTTTTACATGTAAGATTAAGTGAAATTCACTGATAGCCTACTGTATTATCAGCTTTTTATTACTATCATAAAATACCTGAGACAGACTAGCTTTATGAAGAAGAAGACTTAAAAAAGCAATCCTTCGAAAGAAAAGGCTCACAGGTGCAAGGTTATCTGCTGGTGACCTTCTCATTGGCAGATTCTCAAAGCAATGCAGAGAATCACATGGCAGCAAGGGACAGGGGCGGGGGGTGGGGGGGTATGCACATGTGTGTGTCTTATCTCTCTCCCTCCAAGATCCAAGCATGACATAAGCAACACAGTCAGGTTAAGTTTCCAGACTCTCAATACCATTAGCACATGACCTTGACGATTAAATTCCTACATAAATTGAGGAGGACAAGTCATATTCAAACCACAGATCTACCACCTCATATTCAGTCAGTACCCTCAACATCGACCCAATCATATTCATTTGATGGTCATTATTATGGTTTGAATGTTTGTATCTTCTCCAGAATTCATATCTTGAAACACAATCACCAGTGTGATAAGTATTAAGACGTGGGGCCTTTAGCAGGTGCTCAAGTCAAGAGGGTGGAGCTCCCAAGAATGGAATTAATGGCCTTCTAAAGGCGTGTGAGAGGGCCATTTGCCACTTCTGCCCTTGACACCTAGACACCACCGTCTATGACACATGGGACCTAGTCAGACATCAAACCTGCTGGTGCCTTCATCTTGGACTTCATGCTCTCCAGAAAAATAAGAAATACATTTCTTTTTATAAATTATTCAGTATTTTGTTATAGCAGCACAAACAGACTAATACAAAGAAAATTATACCTAATAAAACACACTAAGTTTGGAATTTTTCCTCCTTTATCTATGACGAAGAGAGAAATAGAAATAGAAGAAAGACAGGACGTGGTAAAATGTTAGAGATTTTAACAGTAAATTTATGCTAAGATTGCAACTATATTAAATGAATACATGCAAATTCAAAACAGAAAAGGAGCCCAGAAAATGAAAAACAATTCACTTTTTTTTTGTAGGGGTGGGGATACAGGGTTACCTCAGGGGTGCTTTACCACTGAGTCACATCTCCAACCCTTTTTTATTTTAAGACAGGGTCTCACTAAGTTGCTTAAGGCCTCACTAAGTTGCTGAGGCTGGTCTTGAACTTGCAAGGCTCCTGTCTCAGCTTCCTGAGTTGCTGGGATTACAGGAGTGCCACCATATCTGGCTCCAGTTGACTTTTTAATGTAATGGGATTGTGATTTTTAAACTCTTTAAAGTTTTTAGCTTATTTTTACATGTTAATAACTAAAGGAGAGGTGTATGTGTGCACACCTGTAATTCCAGCAACTCGGAGGCTGGGGCAAGAGGATCACAAGTTGGAAGACAGTCTCAGCAACTTAGCAAGGCCCTAAACAACTTAGTGACACCCTGTCTGAAAGTAAAAATCAAAAAGGGCTTGGAATGGAGCTCAGCAGTAAAATGCCCCTGGGTTCAATTCACAGTACCAATAAATAAATAAGTAAATAGATAAATAAAAGAAATACTCTAAAGTATACAATAATTTGTATTTATAGTGGAAAGATAGTTTTCAAAAATTAAAAAGAAACAGGAGGGAGGATAGAAGAATAGATCTAAATAATCTTTATACCTTGGTCAGTTCTAAGTAATCAGCTCTCTTCTGCTAGGTAGAAATGACAAGAAAGCTGATATTAAAAAATTACGTTAAGGGGCTGGGGATGTGGCTCAAGCGGTAGCGTGCTCTCCTGGCATGCGTGCGGCCCGGGTTCGATCCTCAGCACCACATACAAACGAAGATGTTGTGTCCGCCAAGAACTAAGAAAAAAATAAATAAATGTTAAAATTCTCTCAAAAAAAATAAATAAAAAAATAAAAAATTACGTTAAAACAAAGTTTTAAAATCTCTCACACTTAGCCTTTGGGTAATTCAGTTTGCTAAATGGGTGTACAAAAAGGAAAAAGTTTCCATCAAACGGAACCTCTTAGGTGTGTAATTGGAGGTCAGATTCCTCTTTGCAGAGGCAATATTTTTTGCCTGTGAATACAGTCAACACCGAACCTCTTCTGCTTGTTCTCTCTCTGAATTATTTGCTTACTCTGGGAAATGAAAAGATGGCATGGTTTGTGAATCAAGAGTTGTTATCCTCTGCCTGCATATCATGTTGGCTTTTTTATAAGAAAAAAACCACAAGAATATATAAAAAGTTTTGATGAATAGAACCCTGTGTTTTTAGGAGAAAATGGACAGGACAGTTTAGGCTTTGGGGCCGCCTGTTGCTGTCCTGCGAGCACCTCCCACTGCCTAGACTTTATTCTGCTGTGTGATTGGTGCCAGGATTTATATACCCGCAGTGGGGGAACAACCGGATTTAGCATAAGTAAGAATAGCTGCTTTTGCCCTGGGGAGCCACAAAAAGGATAAGTGCATGAGGCGCAGAGACAGTATTATCAGGAGTTATATTCCTGTTCAGCTCTTTTATTCACTCTGAATCTTGAATTCTGTCGCAAATAATACAAGCAAGAAGCTAGTTGGCCTGGAGCCAAGTTCTGGTATTAGCGAACAGACGTCAGTGGGCCCCCAGCATCCGCAGGTTCTGCATCCACGGATTCAATCAACCAGAGATTAAAAATCTTTCAGAAAATTATATCTGTGCTGAACACATAGACTTCTTTTCTTTCTTTATCTTCTTCCCTCAGCAATACAGTATAATAACTATTTAAATAGCATTTACATTATATTAAGTATTATAAGCAATCTAGAGATGACTTAATGCAGACAGGGAGATATGGATAGGTTATATGCAAATGCCATGCCGTTTTGTAAGGAACTTGAGCATCTTTGAATTTTGGTGTCTGTAGGGGTCCTGGAGCCAATTTCCTATGGATACTGAGGGAGGACTATATTTTATTTTGGGCAAAAGTGTATTCATTAGTGATGCATCTATTCATTAAAAATATGGCCATATGGATTAAAAATTGTTGTGTTTTTCTTGTTAATTGCTGTTGCCAGGAAAGTATACATAAATAACTATCTGAATTAGCAGGGGAAGGCGAGTTGCCATGGAGCCTGCCTGGGTACACCTGCCACTGCGCTGCTGCCCTCCTCAGGGCTCACCCTGCTCTCTGGGTGTGGCTTTGACTGTTGTTATCCCTTAAAAACCATCCCTTTTTCTCTCCCTTGGTTCAAATAACTTTTACTCTAACGTCCTGAAACCAAACGATTGTGACTTTTCCTTTTCGTTCTCATCCCAAATATCCCTATTTTGTCTTTTCCCATAAAATACATTGAATTGGTTACAAACCCTCATCTTAAAACAAACTTATTTTTAATTCATACATGATAGTCATGCCTATTCAGAAGGCACAGTGTGATGTTTCCATACATGCACACATTAAGTGGAGAGTAGAAGAGTGATTACCAACAATTATCATGTGCCAATTAGAAACAAATAAAAAAGAACAGTAGTTAAGCTGGGGAAGGTAAAGAGGAAGAAGACCATCAGTGGGTCCTGAACTACAGTCAGACAGGAGGAATGAGTGTTCTGGTGCACAGTAGGGTGAATTCAGCATTTTGAATTCAGACAAACCTGAGTTGGGGATCCCAGCTTCACAACATATTACCAATCTTTGTGATTCTACAGAAATTAACTTCATTTTCCATCACTTCAATCTCCTTGCTGATAAAATGAAGAATAATAATAGCATACATATCACTAGATTTTGTGATAATTAAACAATACACAAAGAGCATCTTACACTTCAGGCAGTAACAGTAAGTCTTCAATAAAATTTCATCTTGATCATTATTTCGGCATACAATAGTACTAATGGGAAAATTGAGGGGCTGGAGAGTAGCTTGCTTAGCATGTATGAGGTCCTGGTTTCAATCCTCAAGACTGCAGAAAAAAAAAAAAAACCAAGAGAGAGAGAAAGGGAAAATTTATAGTTTAAATACTGATATTAAAAACAAGAAGCCAGGCATGGTGGCTCCTGTAATCCCAGCAGCTCAGGAAACTGAGGCAGGAAGACTGTGAGTTCAAAGCCAGCCTCAGCAAAAGTGAGGTGCTAAGCAACTCAGTGAGACCCTGTCTCTAAATAAAATACAAAGTAGAGCTGGGGGTGGGGCTCAGTGATCAAGTGCCCGTGAGTGCAATCCCCAAAAAACAAACAAACAAATAAACAAACAACAAGAAAACCCAAGCCAGACACAGTGGAGCATGTCTATAATCCCAGTGGGTGAGGCAGGAGAGTAGCAAGTTTGAGGCCATCCTCAGCAATTTAGCAAGACCCTATCTCAAAATTTAAAAAATAAAGGGCTGGGTCTCTAGCTCTGTGGTAGAGCACCCCTCTGTTCAATTTCTAGTACTAGGGAAGGGTGGGTGGGAGAAAGAAAGAAAACCTAAGTAACATTTAACCTAAAAAGTTTAGAGAAAGTCAATGTTTATGTTATGAACATGATAACTTACATTTATGGTCTTATATGAAAAACCAAATGTTCACAGAATATGGAACTAATATGTATTTTCAACATCCTTTCAAAGGACAGGACAGCTTGTCACAAGCTTATAAAAATCAAGATATGTTGACCAATCTGATGCTGGAGTTTTCCAAGTGGGTATCTGACTGTCCTAGGAGGTCATCAGCTGAGAAGAATGGACAGAAACATGTGACCTTTGAAAAACATTCACATGCAACCAGAATGCCAGAAAGGTCACACTAGGTGTGTTCAAGAGGGTTGACCTGAGGTGTCTTGGTAGTAGTGGTGATATGCCCTAGAGAGATAGAGGAACTTACTTATCTTCTTTATCCCTAAATGAAAAGCCAAAGTGGGGTCAGGCATGGTGTTGCATTCCTGAAATCCCAGTATTGAAAGGCTGAGGCAGGAGGATCACAAATTCAAGGCCAGTTTCAACTTGACAACTCAGTGAGACCCTGTCTCAAAAAAAAAAAAAAAAAAATTAAAAAGGGCTAGGTAAGTAGCTCAGTGGTGGAGACCCCTGAGTTCAAGCCTCAGTACTGCATCTCCAAAAAAAATGTCGAAATGGGGAAAAGAATACTTGGAGAATACCTAATTGCATATTTGCTATCACACCATCACAGGAGTTTAGGGCCATTGTAAGTTGAGGCATATCCATATTTGGTACAAATTTGCCAATAAATTTGAAAACGAGTGAATGACAAATTCCTAGAAGAGGGTTTCTTAAACTTGAGTGTGTATCAAAATCATCTGGATGACTTATAAACAGATTTCTGGACCCTACTCCTAGAGGATCTGATTCAATAGGTCTGATGGAACCCTGAGAATTTGCATTTTTAGCAAGTTCCCAAGTGATAAAATACCAAGAACCACAAGTCCTAAAAAATATAAATTACCAAACATACTCCCTAGGAAATAGAAATTATTTTATAATCTGGTGCTTTCTACCTTTTTCGCATCATGGCACACATAAAAAGCAAAAGTCTTATGTGGCATGTTGGGGTAAGCTGATAAGGCTGCTTGCACTTGGCTGGTGATAAGTGCCTTTGAACTCTAGTTCTCCCAGGCCCACTTGGGCCCGTGTGCTCTTGGCATCCCCAACAGTTCCAGGATCAATATTTTGGGCTCACCTGCAATGTAGTCTCAACAGACCAGTGTACCTTGGCATCCCTGCTGCGAGGCTCTGTGCTAGGATTTATGCTCAGGTATATTATCTATTGCAGCAAAAACAAGTATGCAGAAATTTAGCAGATTAAAACCACATGCATCTTTATTGTCTCACAGTTTCTATGGGTCAGGATACCAGATAAGGTTTAGCTGGGTCATTACTGGCTCTCATAAGACTGCTATCAGGGTCTTATGATAGACCAAGTGGCCAAGTGCTGCTGTCATCTTCTGGGGAAGAACCCATTTCAGAGCTCACTCATGGTTGGTGGCAAGAGTCCATCCCTCCTTGGCTGTTGGGTCAAGCCTCATTTCCTCCCTGGAGGCTATCCTCAATTCCTTGCCATGCAGATTTCTCCAGAGGGCAGCTCGCTAAACAATTTATTTCTCAATATAAATTACCAAACATATTCCCTAGGAAATAGAAATTATTTTATAGTCTGGTGCTTTCTACCTTTTTCACATCATGGCACACATAAAAAGCAAAAGTAATTAAGAAAAAATTACAGCAGTCTTTGGAAATGTAATCTTCCACCATGCGACCAGTACACTGGTTTCATTAAAGAGGTTCTTGGCATAAACGTTAGCTAGTGAGATCGAAATAAACACACAGACTCAGTTACCTTTTTCTATGACCAGGTCCGAGACAGCTCTCCCTCTGACTCATATCTCGAACCACCCCGGTAGGGCAGCAGGGATTACTTGGGGCTAGCAGGAGAGAGAGAGAGAACGCCAGGGAGTGGCCTTTTATTGGGGAACAAGAAATTCAGGGGAGAATTCCATCCAGTGAAGGTTGAGGGGGGCATCACTCCAAGGTCAGGGTCAGTGATTGGCCCCAGGGTCAGTGGTCAAGTCGCACCCCCACACAGACAGGCTCTCACACCAGGAGAGGGTCGGGAAAGCTCCGACACAGTTTAGCCAGAGCGCCTCCCACCCAAACCGGGAGTTGCCCAATCACGTGTGAGAATGCTTCCCTCAGTAATCCCTATATTTCACTCATGAGGACCAAGTCACTAGTGCAGCACCACTTAAAGGCAGGGAGTTATGCCAGGTGTGAAGACCAGCGGGTGGGATCATCTGGGTCCATCTTAGAAATCTGTTGGCATCACCAGAAGAGAAACTGCTGGGTGGCCAGGTAATGCATATTCAACCTTATGACTCAGTTCTAGATTGCTGTCTAGTGGTGTGTGAGAGATACCATTATTGTAGATCTGCACCTGTTGTGGTTTAGATATGAGGTGTCCACCAAAAGCTCATGTGTGAGACACTGCAAGAAAGTCTAGAAGTGAAGTGATTGATTGGGTTACGAAGCCTTAAACTAATCAGTGTGTTAATCCCCTGGTAGAGATTAACTGGTTGGTAACTGTAGGCAGGGAGAGTGTGGCTGGAGGAGGTGGATTCCTGGGGACGTGTCTTTGGGGTTTATATTTTGTCCAGAGCTCTCTCTCTGTTTCCTGACACCATGTTCCCAGCTGTCTTCCTCCACCATACCCTTCCTTCAGGATGTTTCTGCTTCATCCCAGCCCCTGAAGAATGGAGTTGGCCATCTATAGACTGAGCTCTCTGAAACCATGGTCCCCAAATAAACTTTTCCTCCTCTAAAATTGTTCTTGTCAGATCTTTTGGTCACAGCAGCCAAAAAGCTGACATCAATCTTGTAATGACATCATTCTTAAATTAAATTGCTATGGTCAGACTTTTTCGTTTTTGCTACTCTGGTGGGTATAAAATGCCAAATCATTGTATTTCTCTGGTAACTGATGAGGTTTCACATATTTTCAAGGTTTACTACAAATATTTCTTCTGTGCAATACTGTTCATGTCACTTTTCCATTTTTCAATTGAAAATTTTCTTTTTTTTCATGATCTAAAGGAGCTCATATAGTCTAAACTCTAGCCCTGAGTCCATTATGCATGTGATAAGTATCTTCCTCCAGGTTTTGATGTGTGTTTTCATTCATTTGATATCTTTTTAAAGAGAGCAGAATTTTTATTTTAATGTATATGAATATATTTTCTAGTTTCATGTTAAGAAATCCTCTCAAACCTCAAGTTAGAAAGATAATAGTCTACATATTTTTCTAACCTTTCACCTTTAACTCCTTTATCCATCTAGAATTGGCGCTTTTTTTTGTTATCAGACATTGTTTTATTTTTTTATTTTTTTTATTGGTTGTTCAAAACATTACAAAGCTCTTGACATATCATATTTCATACATTAGATTCAAGTGGGTTATGAACTCCCATTTTTACCCCAAATACAGATTGCAGAATCACATCAGTTACACATCCACATTTTTACATACTGCCATATTAGTAACTGTTGTATTCTGCTACCTTTCCTATCCTCTACTATCCCCCCTTCCCTCCCCTCCCATCTTCTCTCTCTACCCCATCTACTGTAATTCATTTCCCTCCTTGTTTATTATCCCATTCCCCTCACAACCTCTTATATGTAATTTTGTAGAATTGGCTTTTATGTAGCAGTTAAGGCTGGGGTCAACTTACTTCTTTCCCCACATGGCTAATCAATTCATATTTATTATGGTCCTTCTCCCTCTCCCTATGCTGCAATGCCAGCTTTGTCATCCATGAGGTTTCCATATATTCATCTATTTGTGAGTCTTGTCTTGAAATCTATTTTGGTCTATTAATTCAGCCCAAACTGATAACACTCTTAATTATTAATGACTGTATAACAAAGCATAATATCCAGGAGTAATATAATTCCTTCCTTTTGTTCTTCTTCAGGATTGTCTTAGGTATTCTCAGTTCATTGCTTTCCTATGTAAGTTTCAGGATCAGCTTGTCAAGTTCCATGAACAGAATTTCATTCAATGTATAGTTCAGTTTAGGGAAATATTTTCATCATTTTATTGTCTCTTAGTGAGGTTTTATAGTTTTATTTTCTTGTCTTTTGTTAAATCTTTCCCCAGGTACCTTATTTTGTTGTTGCCGTTGCCATGGTAACTAGCATCTTTCTTTTAATTATGTTTTCTGAATATTTGTTGCTAAAGTATAGATTTTCTCTTGTATTTTGTATACTGACTCTTATTTATGGCAGACTTGCTATACTCTTATTAAATCTAATGACTCCTCAATAAATTCTTTGGATTTTCTTAGCTAGATATCCACACATAGAACAGTTTATTTCTCCTCAGTCCTGATAACCTTTTGTTCCTCTTTCCTGGTTTAAAAGCAGGCTAGATCATCTACTACAATGTTGCAGAAGTGGTGTTTGTTTTCCCTGGGAAAGTAATCTCCCAGTGGTTCCATGTAAGAGAGCCTGTCCTCTTCCTGTGTAAGTGGAGGCAGAGTTTTCTGAAGGAGACAAATTGCACCTGTTTTACTGTGCAACAGGTTGGAAATGAGCAGCAGAACCAGAAGTGCAGCCCAAATAGATGCCAGCCGTGCAAAGGTGGTGAGCATAATAACAGAGTTTAGGAAGAGAGAGAGACAGAGTGATTGATTGATTGGTTGAAAGCTTAGAGCAGAGAACTGAGTGACGGAAAGGACATTGTGTAATGCTTTTCACAGAGAATATACCTAAGAACTGCAGTGGGAAGAGAGAGCGGAGAGAGAAAGTACAGAACAAATTGTACCATGAACATGGGCTCCTTAATTACAGCAGGGTAGGGGGTGTTGGGAGGGCCAGAGCCTGAAAGGGACTTGAGGGAACTGACACAGATTTTGAAATTGGGAAAAAATCTGCTACAAACAGTAGGCTGTGGTGTCCAGTGGTTCCAACAAGTTACAAGATCATTTCTCCCCTGGAGGTGTGATGTCTTTCTTTTGCAATGAGGTCAAGGGCTCAGATTCTTCCCTCCTGTTGCTCTACCATCTATTGAGTGTTGCACTCATCTTCATGACCAAGTGCTTTGCTCTCACCCCATTTTCCAGCTTGCAGCAAGAGGAAAAGGAGAGAATCACATCCTTCCACCTAAAGGCACAACCCAAAATTCACAAATATTATTTTGGCTCACGTATCATTGACCCAAATCTACTCATAAGGCCACATCATATGGCCACACCTAGCTTCAAAAGAAGCTGGAGATTTGGGGAAGCCATGGGCTCAGATAAAATCCAGGGCTTCTCTCTGAGAAATGTCCCTACCACCAGCAGCTTGAGTTCTTGTCCCATGTCCTTAGTCTTCTTCAGTTTTACCAAAGCCAAAGAGTCTGCCTGGCAGACCCATCCTTGGAAGTCAGAAGATGGAAAAGGAAAGAGTGGGTGAAGGTGGAATCCTCTTTACCAAAAAGAGTTGCTCCATATTTAAATTTTATCACCCTAAAAGAAAAGGGACTTTTAATACCATTGGGCAGGAAAAATGACCTGATTTTGTGTTGGGGCCTCACTTCTGCCAGCAGAGTGGCCAGCTAGTCACTGCTGTGAAATTCCAGAGGTAGTGCTGTGGGCTCATAGCCAATGAGAGGAATATACTTGAAGGGGACCCTGAAGAACAGCCACATCTAAGGCATCATCCCTAGGCATGCTCTTCTTCTAAAGGGTCAAACTTTTTTTTTTTTTTTTTTTTTTTTTGATGCTAGGGATTGATCCCAGGGCCTATGCAGATGAGGCAAGCACTTTACCAACTGGGCTATATCCTCAGCCCCTAAAGGGTGAAACTTAGTTGATGGGTACCAGCAGTTTTCTGGAGTTGAAAGAATTAAAAACTTAGAGAGGACACATGTTTTTGGTCACATTGGAAGAGATACCTCATCACATCCAGAGACTGTGGATGATCTGGGATGTGGTCTCTCTGAGGGGATATCTCAGCAATCTAGTCTTTAATATCACAAGGATATAGACATCACAGGATTTTAAAAGCAGTGAAGACAGAAATGGTAATTAGGGGAAAAAACTACTTATGTAATAGATATTTTAACACAGTGTGTATAATTTTGTAAGATTGCATATCCTTTTTTAACATTTAAATAACCTTTACATTATAGAATAGTTTTAGAATTATAGAAAAAAAATGGAAAGATAGTGCAGAGACTTCTCCTATATATCTTCTATTTTTAACTGAATGTTTTTAAATTCTGAAGATTTTAATAGGAAATCAGAAACAAAAACTGGTCAGTAGTAGAAAATAAAAGACTGACCACTTTCTGTGTTCTGCCACTTAACATCTTTGAACCTCAGTTTCTCACTTATAAACAGAGATGAGACAAATGTTCACGGTGTTGCTATGGTAACAGTATAATAAAGGGCACATCATGTGTCTGCATGTGGACACAAGGTAAAGTCTGAAACACTGATCAGATCTTAGTTGTAGGAATTATTCTGCAGTATCCAATAGCGTTTTAACTAATGGACAGTCTGTGTGTTGACACGAGGAGCCAATGTCATTAATTAGCCTGTGGTGGTGTGGACACAGCCTCGAATAGGAAGGGCTGCTAAACTGATATTGGAAAAGAACTAGAGACCATTCAACACAAAATTTCCACTTATAGAACAAGTGGGGTAATTTCACTCTGAAAATAAATAGAAAATTTTAGGGGGATTTAATAATTTTTGTCGAGTAAAATATTTAATGTGACTGACAAAGATTCAAAAAAGAAAGAATTTTTAAGAGTATCTTTAATTTGCTAGCATAAGAAGCAGAAAAATGGGGACAAGATTTTCGTCTAGGACTAAGGTGAAGGACTTTTTGAGCCAGAAAGGAAATCCTTAGGAAATAAGGATTTTCCTCACTTGCTGAGCATTTGGGGATGTTTGCAATAGATTATTAACAATGGTTACTGCTGGGGTTTAGGAGTGATTTTTTTGGTTTTCTGCTTTTTTAAAAACATTTATTTTTTAGTTCTAGGTGGACACAATATCTTTATTTTGTTTTTATGTGGTGCTGAGAATCGACCCAGAGCCTCACACATGCTAGACGAGCGCGCTACCACTTGAGCCAAATCCCTAGCCCAGTTTTCTGCTTTTTAACATGTTCATATTTCCCACAGTGCACACACATTGAATGTTGTCACAAATGAAATCCTGTTGTCTTTTTTTTTTATATCAGGGATTATATATATTTTTTAGTTGTTGATGGACCTTTAATCATTTATTTATATGCAGTGCTGAGAATCAAACCCAGTGCCTCACACACAAGGCAAGCACTCCACCACTGAGCCACAACCTCAGTCCCCTTTCTTATATTTTATTATTTAGAGACATATCCCTGAGTTGCTTATGGCCTCGATAAGTTGCTGAGGCTGCCTTTGAACTTGTGATCCTCCTGCCTTAGCCTCCCAAGCTGCTGGGATTATAGGCGTGCACCACCATACCCGGCTGAAATCCTGTCATTTGTGACAATGTGGATAAATCTGAAGGACGTTATGTTAGGATTTGCCTTACATGTGGAACTCAGAATTGGCAGTTATCAGAGGCTGGGGTAAGGGATGTGAGGGTTTTGGGGAGATGTTAGTCAAAGGACACAAAAGTTCAATTAGACAGAAGGATAAAGCTCAAGAGCTCCATTGCACAACATGGTGACTATAGCTAATGATAATGTATCGTATTCTTAAAAATTGTTAAGAGTAGATTTTAAGTATTCTCAACACACACACACACACACAAATAGTAAAGCAATGCATATGTTAATTTGCTTGATTTAGCCCTTCTATAAAGTATATATATTTCAAAAATTCCATGTACATAATAAATATACATAATTTTAATTTACCCATTAAACTTTTTTAAATGAAAAGTTACTTAAAAGCCAGGTATCAATATTCAAAGTAGATGATGGATTATATCACCTTGTTAAAACAACAATTAAGAAATAATACTTGCTGGGCGTGGTGGCGCATGCCTGTAATCTCAGTGGCTCAGGAGGCTGAGGCAGGAGGATCGCAAGTTCAAAACCAGCCTCAGCAATGGTAAGGCACTAAGCAACTCAGTGAGACCCTGTCTTTAAATAAAATACAAAATAGAGCTGGGGATGTGGCTCAGTGGTTGAGTGCCCCGAGTTTAATCCCTAGTACTCGCCCCCCAAAAGAAATAACTATTTATTTAATAACTATTAAATAATTAAAGAAATAACTATTTATCCGTTTCCCAGAAATTTTTTTTCTTTCCAAAGCAAGAGCCAAATGACCTGGCTTGAACAAATAACATTAAAAGGAGATATTCAACCACATAGTAAAGGTTTATTTGTGGAAATCATTGTGTTTTATGTCGCTGGGAAGGTGTGGAGGTGGAGCTGTGGTCCTTGCTACTGAGGTATGGTCTATGATCAGAGTTTTAGTATCACATAGGAACTTGTTAACACGCTGAATCTTGGGTCCCACCTTGATTTGTTCAGTTTGAATCCGCCCTGATGACTTTGAGAACTCCTGACCCAGGAGATGTTTGGCTAATTTGGAAGGGCCTTACCTGACAGAATGAGCAAGAAGGTGCAGTGGTCCTGGGGGCCCTCTGACATGGGGAGGGTGTGGCTGATTCACTTTCAAGGAGCTCAACTTCCTGTCCACAGATTCATCCAAAAGCCACAGATTCATCCAAATGAGCAGGAGAAAATAGAGAAGGCATGGCAATTATTCAAAGAAATTAACAGGGCTTGTGCTGAAAAACTGTATTTAAGGCACTTGTTGTATTTTTATAGTAGCATATGGCAATTGAAAACAACTTAATGTTAAACAATAAGGAATTGAAGAAATTATAGTGCTGCAAAATGACTGTTAGAAGCCATGTCACAGAAGAAAGTATCAAAATATCCACACCCAATTCCATTTCCAATTAAAAAAAACAACATGTGGACAAGAAAAAAAAAACTGCAAGGATGTGCTCCAATGTATTAATAGTGTTTCCTGATTTGGATTTTGTTATTATCTTGGTTGTACTTTTTCTATTTTCTGCACTAAGCATGTCTTTCTTTCATACAAGGAGAAAAAGAGATGTCATAACAAAGAAAAGTGATCAAGACATAGCTTTGTATTTCTAGCCATAAATACAGCCTTGAAATAAAACTTGAAATCCATTTCTACTCACACTGATTCAATTATAGCCAATATTCAATAACAGCAGTCACTGGACTATAGCCGTGGCTCTAGATCCTGGTTGCATGCTACTGTTACCTGGGGAGCTTCAACCAACCAACCAAACCCCACAAAAATGCATCAGCATGGGATGTTTTAAAAAGCTTCTGTTTTAGTCAGCTTTTTTTGCTGCTTTGACCAAAGGATCTGACCAGAACAACTATAGAGGAGGAAAAGTTTATTTGAGGGCTCCTGGTTTCAGAGGTCTTAGTCCATAGAAGGCTGGCTCCATCCCTTGGGGCTCCAGGTGAGGCTGAATATCATGGTGGGAGAGTGTGGTCGAGGGAAGCAGCTAACATCATGGTGATAAGGAAGCAGAGAGAGAAACTCTGCTCACCAGATACAAATATATACCCAAAGCCAAGCCCCCAATATCCCACTCTGCTCACCAGATATAAATATATACCAAAGCCATGCCCCCAGTGTCCCACCTCCTCCAGCCACACTCTTCCACTCAGTTAATCCCATCAGAAATCAATTCACTGATTAAGTTAAGACTCACAACCCAATCATTTCTCCTCTGAACCTCCTTGCATTGTCTCACATATGAGCTTTTGGGGGTCACCTGGCATTCAAACCATAACAGCTTCTTAGAGTTGAAAAACACTGCCCCGTATGAATAGAAGGATATTCACAATAAAATGTTTTTTCAGGACTGGGATCTAAACTCAGGTCCACATGCATGCTGGGCAAGTGCTCTATCACTGAACGATACTACCAGCCCTCCCCAGTTCATTCTGGAAACCATTACTACAACATCTGTTATTAATGGGGGAAAAAACCAAACTTCTCAACTCACAACACTTTTGACACCAAGTAGTAGTGATGGGGTCTCCTCACACCAGCACGTTTTCCACCCCTACAACTACAAATCAAGTCCCCTTGACTTTCTCCTCAGGTTCAATAAGTTTCTCTAGCAGCCCACAGAGAAACACTTGATTCAATGATCATCAGTTGGTTCTAAAGGATAGTGTAAAGAATACAAATGAATAGCCCTCGTAGAGGGACACAAGGTGACTGAGATCTGGAAGGGTCCTAGGCACAGGAGTGTCTGTCCTTGAGGAGTTTGATGTGCACTATTCTCCCAGCACATGCATGTGTTCACCAACCCAGAAGCTCTTCAAACCCTGTCATTATCTCCTCCAGTTTTTATAGAGGATCCACTATGTAGGCATGAATGATCGAATCATTGGCTGTTTGTGATTGAACTCAATTGCCACCTTCTCCCCTCCTCCGAGGTCTGGAGTAGGCAGGGCTGAAAGTTCTAACCCTCTAGTCACATGGGTGACTATGAATCATAAAAATCACTCCTATCACCACCACTACTTAGAAAATCCAAGGTTTCAGGAGCTTTATGCCAGGAATTGGGGACAAAAATCAAACATATATTTCTCATTATATAAGAATATTACAATTACAAAACCTTTGGATATGCATCTTAGATTGTCTATTACTGTACAATTTTTTTGCTAGCTTTTAGAGCACAATTTTTAAAGTCTCCTCAACATAATTTATTAATGAATTTCAGCAAACATTTATTGAGCATCTAGATTATTCCATTGAGTCTTATAGAACCTTCTGAGTTTTGTGGAAAAGATATTATTCAATCTGTTAACAGAAGAGGCAGCCCCGGTCCCACCATCCCTGGACTCTGAATCCAGTGGTCTCTCAGCTCACCTTGTGGTCTCTGATATCCACAATATGTTCAGTTTAGAGAAGGCATTTTTTCTAGTTCACAGTTCTTTTTTCATTATGTGTCTTAGGCATGCTTAGAATGCCTACCTCTGAGCAATAGAAAATAAGGTGACATCAGCTCAGAAATTTCTGGATACCCCTGTCTAGTCATCCTCTGAGCAGTTGAGAGTCTCAATGGCTTAGTACTTCCAAATTCCTGCTCTGAAAATAGGGTAGGCAAATCAGAGCCTGAACATGGCTTTTCTCTGCTGAATGTGGGATTTAGCAATAATGCCCTACAAGAAGAGAAAACCGGAACGAGTGTTAATCTACTTGCTGTCCAATGATTCTGCCCTCTATAAAATATTTATTCTTTAGAAGACAACATTTCTCTTTGAATATTGTAAATGTTGACTTCCCCCTTATATGTATTTATTATTTAAAATAATAAATACATGACGGGGGCAAAAAAAAAGAGGGGGAAGGATGCTTTTCTTTGATATAAAAATGTTGTAATTAGTATGAATAATTTTTAATTGATAATGATCACACTCAAAGAAACAACCAAACCGGATTTTGAAAACAGAACCTCTGTGGGTGAGGAGTTAATGGCAGCCTCGGCTGTTCTAGAGGCCACTGGTTGGCAGCCGTGGAGTTGCTGCCACCTCGTGGATATTATGGATAGTGCAGCCAGTGAGGCCTCTGCAGCCAAGTCAAGGAAGGGAGGTAGGAACAGCCCAGCTGCCTTTAGTCAGTCACTTTGATAATGCTTTAGCTGAGCTTTCTTATTACCTGGGAAGATGAAGGGCCCGTGCAGTTTATTATGGGTTTGTGGTGGTTATTAATCCACAACAGTATTGTTTTGATAGACAACCTAGGATTAAGGACCCTGGGAATGTGGACTTGATAATTTTGTGGGCTTGAGAACAAAGAAGAAAGTCAGCAAATAGTACCTGGATCCTCCAGTAATTACTCCATCTTATAAATTACTGTTTTCTCTATTCCAGCCCACAGTCTGTCACTCTAGAAAGTATGATATATTAATTTTGAGCTAAGCAATATCCACAGGGAGTAATCAGAGTTGGCCCTGTACAGGTGTTTTCCAATGAAAAAGGTTACTATTGGAATTATTTATGAACAGCATCGGAACACTGAATGTTAACAAAGTGATTTTCATCTGCTTATTAAGCACCAGGAGATACATATGCACCAGATCACCCCAATCTGACTGACACTTGAAAGGTCACACATTTTCCGAGAGAAGCTCTCCCACCTCCAAGGTGCTATTAACTTTCCTTCTTGACTTCTTTATTTTTCCTTTTAAATGTTTTTTAGATGTGATTATCATAAGATAGGTAAGTCCTATATATTGGTATGAAAGTGTGGTATCTATCATGATTGCCCCTACCACTCAGCTTAGGAAACACAAAGTGCTCTATGTCCGTAAATCTCTCTGGATTTTCCTTTCACTTTACAGTCTCCCCTCTCTAGGTTAGGTATTTATCACTCTCATTTATTACTTCATAAATATTGGGTTTTGGGGGGCTGAGTCATATCCCCAGTTCTATTTTGTATTTTATTTAGAGACAGGGTCTCACTGAGTTGCTTAGTGCCTCGATTTTGCTGAGACTGGCTTTGAACTCACAATCCTCTTGCCTCAGCCTCCTGAGCCACTAGGATTACAGGCGTGCACCCTTGGTTTTTTTTTTTTAAACTTTATAAATGGTATCTCTTTTTCTGCAACTTGACTGTGAAGTTCATCTATTGTATTAGTTTTGTGAGGCTGCCTGTAACAAATTACCACAAATTTGGTGTCTTAAAACAAAAGAAATTTTTTCTCTCCCTGTTCTGGAAGCCAGAAGTCTGAAATCAAGGGGTTGGGTGAGCTGAAGAATTTGTTCCTTTTCTTGTCCATCTCTTGTTGTTCCAGGCATTTCTCAGTTTATAATGTCATAGCTCCAATCTCTGCTTCTGTCTTCATAGGACATCCTGCTCTGTCTTCCTTTGATAAAGGACACTTGTCACTGGATCGAGTGCCCAGCCATAAAATCCAGAATGATCTCATCTCGACAACATGATCCCAGACAACATGTGGAGGACGCTGGCTTCCAGCATGTGCATATTGACCAACCTCCCCAGTCACTGGATTTCAATCCCTCCACGCTCAGAGCTGTGGTTTCCAGTTATGTAAATAGGGGGTGCTTTAATAAGGGGTGTTGAGTCTAACACTTAGCCAGAATAGTGTTGGAAGCTCCAGGATCAAGGAACAGTGCACTGGCTGGAGAGGTAATTACGGTTGGTTCTGTAGCCAAACCTCTCTTGACTACCAAACTCCAAGCTGCTTTACCCCGCTTTCTCTTCAAGTCTCCTTACCTGGTTTAACAGGCGGGCGATCAGTGAGAAGAAATAACCAGCTGGGTGCCATGGTGAATACCTATAATCTCAGTGACGTGGAAGTTTGAGGCAGGAGGACCAAAAGTTCCAGCCTCAGCCACTTAGCAAGACCCTGTCTCAAAAAAAAAAAAAAAATTAAAAGGGATGGGGGATGTAGCTCAGTAGTAAAGTGCCCCTAGGTTCAATCTGTAATATCTCAAAAGCACACAAAACAAACAAACACCATAATACCCGCCTCACCCTAGCTGACCCACTCTCTGGGTTTGGGCTGGGATTACATAAAGGCTGAGGCTCCTTGGGATCCTCAAGTTGAGATCCATCCTCAAGGGCATTTCTCTCAACCTGAAAACTTGTGAATGAAGAGATGAGAGATGTGCCCAGAGCACCCAAGACACAATGATGGAACAAACACAGGACAACTGCTGTAGACACTTATGTTCAAAAGAGGGGGGGAAAAGAGACACCCAGCAGTACACAGCACTTCTAATCCATCTCAACTGGACATTGCCAGTCCCCTGATTATGTATCAGTCCTCCTGCCGGAAAGGCTTTGCTAGAGCTTCGGGCTTTGCCCGCTGGGCTCTTGGTTTCACCCTGTAAGCCATTCTTCCTTTTCCATTCAAGTAGCCCATGTCTGCAGGTGAGTAGTGCAGGGGAAAATGAAATTTACTCTTTTCCCTCTGAAGTTTTCAACAATTTTAGTCTATGGAGTAAACAGACAGTAATAGATGATGGGGGAAAGAATGGAAGAATTTTATTGCATGCCTAATACATGGAAATATTAGTCTCAAAGAAAGACAAAAAATTGACCCTTATTTTGGAGAAAAGGAATTGGCACAGGCTATGAAAAGTTTGGGGAGGGGTGCACAGTGAGCAAGGATTGTCTTGGGATGCAGACGATGTCTTCCAGGTAACAAGAACCTGTGGTCATCTCTGCCTGGGTTAGGTGTCAGAGCCCCAAGAGCTTCTTCCTGTGGCAAGATCCCTTCTGGGCTGAAGCAGGAAGGAGATATCAAAGAAGAAAAGCCTCTGTGTGCATTTGTTATTTACTTTAATACTGTAGAAATGTGTTGATTTCTTTTGACAAAAAGGACAGCTGTTCATAGCCATCCCTGCATATGCAGGGGTCAGCAGTTTCTCTGAATAATCAACTTGAGACATGCCAAAGGAAAATATTTAGGCTGGGATATTTTTTTCTTGCACAGCAGTTGTCTTAGATGCTTCCTGTTCTTAGAAGTCTGAGATTCAAAGGCCTGAACGTCCCTTTCTGACCAGGCTGATTGTATAATTAAGAAACAATTTATAGGGTTCATATAAATCAGTTTAGAACAATCTCCATTAAGCAAAATCCACAAGAAATTTCTCTGAGTCTTTTTTTTACCTTAGGCTCCCCCCTCAAAGCTGCATAGGACACTTTTAAGATGTATTGGCTTTTGTCTGCTTGAAAAGGTCCATGCAACCAGGATATATACCTATAATCCCAATGACTCCAAGGCAGGCTGAGTCAGGAGGATCCAAAGTTCCAGGCCAGCCTCAGAAATTTAGTGAGGCCTTGAGCAACTTAGCAAGATGTAGTTTTAAAATAAAAGTAAAAAGGGTTGGGGATGTAGCTCAGTGGTAAAGCATCCCTGAGTTCAGTTCCTGGTAACAACAACAACAAAGTCTATAAAGCAATACTTCAAAGTTCCTGGGGCCTCAGCAAACAGGCTTATAGTCATACCCTTGAGTTTACCTTTGGACCATCTGGACAGCACTCTGGATTTGATGTTCACCAGGAAGCCATTTCATTTGCCATATGAAGATGTCAGGAAGGAGAAACTTTTATTTTAAAACCCAGCAATTCCTGACTTCTAGGCCTGAAGTTCTTTCTTTAGTGTATATTTCTCCTCTTATATTTTACTATAGCTACTGAGAAATACCAGATAGCACATTCAACACTCTTCTGGTAAATCTCCAAGGATCAGTCATTCAGTTAACTTGGTGTGCTTTCTATTCTCCATGTGTCCGTACCCAGGAAGTCTTACTGTTTCTGGTGGTGAGATAAGTGGGACTTCAAAGAATGTGAAAATGAGGGTAAGAGAAAGGAAATTGGCCACCTCCCTTATCTCCAATCTTTAGGTGGGTTTCGAAGACTTTGGTTATAGAGGAATGTTCTCATGACACATCTGAGGATTCATCTGTGCAGTAGACATACAACCTATTCCCCCTGCTTATAGTTGTGAGGTGGCCTTCCACCTTATCCTGACCTTCTACCACTGAGGAATATATATGTAATAAAATGTCCAAACCCTCACTCTTTGGTCCTCCAAGATCTTTCTTTGGGATTAGTAAATAGTAAACTGGGGCTTTTGCAGCCCAGGGGTTGAACAATTGGCAGGATCCCAAAGAGGGACATGTTGTCTCCAGAGTTGGAAAAAGTCACGGGCTCTGCAGGGGAAATCCCAGACAGCCAGAGGCATCAATGTGATTTGAGGTGGCTCTCCTATTTGAGGGTGTCAACCACCACATGAGTATATGGGGACACCCCAAAATCGTCAAAAGGATTACCACAAGTGTTGGTAGTAGCATCCAGTCTAGTCATGGGAAAATTAAAGGAACAAACAGCCCTGCTAGGCCCCCGCTGTGTGCATTAAAGTTACCCACAGACCGGTAGCTCAGCCCCATGGAAAACAGCGTTAAAACTAGAAAGAGAAGTCCATTTCAGCACAGGCTGACAGCAAGGATAGGCTATCATGGCTCCAAGAACCCATAGAAAAATGCCTACAGGTCATGGCATGCAGTTACATGAAATTAAAGGGGCACCATGGACCTACATATTAAGGATTGTTGAGTAATGGGAACTGGAACCCTCAGATATGGGACTCACTCAGGGAGTCTACTAACTCTAGTGGCTCACAAGTTGAGATGGAGAAGAAACTACCAGGGAAGCTAGATCTGTAATAGTCGAAAAGTTAAAGACTCAATAGAAATGTCCAGAGGGGAAGATCCAAATCGGCTCATGCCACTGTGAGATCACAGATCCCAGCAGAGCTGGTGGAGCTGGTATCCACGTTCAGGCAGAAAACAAGAGAAAATATACTGTCATGGCTGCTTCATCTGTGGACACGGAGCAGATGAGATAATGTTAGATAGTATAAAATTATCTTAAATGGCTTCAGTAACTGCCCACCTTGTTTTATATTGGTGCCTTTATCCCAGTGCCACTAATAAAAGTGTGAGGTCATTGTTAGCTTGACTACTTATTGCCCCTTATAATATGCGATTGAATGCAAGAGATTTTCCTATGCATAGGGGCATCTGGACTTCAGTGGAAGAATTACTGGTCTATTTGTAGGAACTGAGAATGAAACATGCTATTTATCTGCAACCTATCCCAGGACAGGATAGTAGGACTTTCACTGCCAGCATGAGGAATGCAGTGTTAAAAGAGGCCCCTCTGTGCTTGTATGGTGCCCTGGTATCAATATTATCCCCATTAGTAGGGCAGCCTATCCAGCAAATAGCACAGATGATGGCAGATTCTAGGGGAGAAAGAAAGGCTGCAACAGAAAATGGGAGTCCATAAAATCCAGCCAAAATGAAAACTCTTCAAGTTTCCCCAAAACAAATGTCGGTGGTCTTAATAACCAGAGTGCTGGGTGTAGTGGTGCAGGCCCATAATCCCAGCTACTCTAGAAGCCAAGGCAGGAGGATTGAATGTTTGAGGCCAGTCTCAGCAATATAGTAAGACCCTGTCTCAAGAAATAAAAAGGGCTAATGATGTCCATCTCATTCCACTGTCCTTGCTAATCCCCTACCCTCTCCCTTTCCCTCCCACCCCTCTTCTCTATCTAGAATTCATCTAATCCTTCCATGCTCCCCCTCCCTACCCCTCTATGAGTCAGCCTCCTTTTATCAGAGAAAACATTTGGCATTTGTTTTTTGGAGATCCGCTAACTTCACTTAGCATTATCTTCTCCAACGCTATTCATTACCTGCAAATGCCATGATTTTGTTCTCTTTAATGCTGAGTAAAATTCCACTATGTATATATGCCACATTTTTTTAATCCATTCATCCACTGAAGGGCATATAGGTTGGCTCCACAGTTTAGCTATTGTGAATATTGCTGCTATAAACATTGATGTGGCTGTGTCCCTATAGTATGCTGTTTTTAAGTCCTTTGGGTATAGTCCGAGGAGAGGGATAGCTGGGTCAAATGTTGGTTCCAAAGTACATGTATAAGACTCTAATTGGGTGTCAACATACTTCATATACAGAGATATGAAAACTTGTGGTATATATGTGTAAAAAGAATTGTAATGCAAAAAAACTATGAAGTATATGTATAAAGGCATGAATTGGCATGAACATATTTTATATACAAAGATATGAAAAAGTGTGCTCTATGTGTATAATAAGAATTGTAATACATTCTGCTGATGTGTATTTAAAAAAATAAAATCAATTTAAACAAAAGAAATAAAAAGGGCTAGAGATGTGGCTCAGTGGGAGAGTGCCCCTGGGTTCAGTCAATACTCTCTCTCTGTCTCTCTCTCTCTCTCTCTCAAAAAAGAAAGAAAGAAAGAAAAAGAAAAGAAAAAGATAAAAAATCAATAGGAGCTGATGAAAGGAAAATATACAAATAACCTAATGTCACTTTGGTAAGATTATAGAAGCAATTGCCAAAGGACTAAAGATTTCAGCCCTTATCCCCAAAGAAGAAAAGGAAAAGGAGACAGATAAAATGAACTCTTACTTCCCAAAGGAAGCAAAGATAAACCCCTCCTATTAGGAGATGCACTAAAAACAGAGCCCAGGGCTCCCCCTGAAAAATCTGTGGTCTCTTGGCTGTGGGAGGACTATGGAGGAGGTCAAGGTTCAGAGGTCCAAGGTCTTACATGGAATTGTCAATACATTGATCTTCAAAAAATATTCAAAGAGTAGCAGCATCGGTAGACATGGGGGCTGAGTGTACATTTTTAAAAAAGGTAATCCTGTCAAATTCATGTGGGGGGAACAGCGAGAGTCTGGGTTCTAAGGCTCCCACTGCAGCTTGGACACCCGTTACCTACCCCTGACCTGGTGCTTATAACTCCTATTCCTAAATACATTCTAGGTGTCAATGCCTACAAGCTACAGTAGGCACATTCTATGTGCATTGCTAGGAGAGTAAGCATGTGTCAGCTGTAAAGCCACTATTAAGGGGACATGCTAAACCCCCTAGTATTGTTTTGCCTGAATCTCACAGGATAGTCACCACTAAACAATACTGGCAGGACACCAAGAGATAACAGACCATACATAAACTGGATGCAGGAAACATAATTTGCCCAACCCACAGTCTTTTGAATTCCCCCATGTGGCCCATAGGAAAGCCAATGGAACTTGACACGTGACAGTAGATTATAGGAAATAAGGTGATCCTTCTACTTTATAAGTCCTTTCAGTGTAGGCCCTTCTAGAAGAGTATAGCACCCTATTGGAAACGTATCATTGTGGACTAGACCTTGCTAATGCCTTATTTAAATAGATATAACCCTTAAGAATCAAGACCCATTTGCTTTCATATGGGGCAGCAGACTATGGACATTTACATTATCACCTCAAGGATCTCTCCATAGCTCCACAGGGTGTCACAGTATGATAGCACAAGATAGAAACCTGATCCTGATCTCTACTGGTAAAAAATATTTCATTATATTGATGACACAATGCTCACTTCTGACTCCTTCAGTGTTCACTGAGGGATGCCCCAAGCTTTGAACTCATTTGCAAGAGAAAGGATGGGCCATAAGCCCCAAGGAAGTGCAGGACCCTGGCTTGTTGGTGAAATTCTTGTTGTTGTCTGGTTAGGTTAGGCAGAGGTTATACCACAGGCTGTAATAGATAAAGAAAGTTCAGTGATTTCTACTTTCCAACACAGTAAATCAAGTGCAAGAATTTGTGTGGCTACTGGATTATTGGAGGGCTTTCATTCCTCATCTGGCTCTGTTACTATGACCACTGTATAATTTGTTTTGGAGGCATACAGTTTGGGACTCAGCTGACTGGCATACTGAGGCTTTTAATCAGGCCAATTGGAGAGTAAAACACATTGAAACCTGCTGAGCTTGCCATTCATATCACACCAGATTGCTTCGGATGGGTCTTGTGGCAGTGGATCAAGAGACATAAGATCCCCATTGGATTTTGGTCACAGTTACAAGAGGGGGTGGAAGAACATTATAGCTTGATGAAAAAAATAACTGTGGGGGACTTATAGTGCCCTTCCTGCTGTGGAATTCATCACCAAGGAAGCCCCAGTCAAGGTCATGACCACCTACCCCAATAGCAGATGGAGAGAGCCAATGACCAAGGCCTCATGCTCCAATGTAGCTTGGATGACAACCATTATGAAATGGGGTGCATACCTTTGATAACGAGGAATAGATAACACTTATCTCAGTTTAGAACTTCAGTAGTTCCTGGGATTGGTCACAAATTTATCCAAAAGGGGAGAAAACAGCAGAACTCCTTCACCTGAGGGAGAAAGCCAACCCGACAGAGAGAATTGGCTTGGTACACAGATGGATCAGCAAAAGCAAGCCCCCAGAATGGAGACCATAATCCATCATCCAGTGACCGAGACTCTGGATCTATTAAGGACATGGACACAGCAGCCAATAGGCTACACTGTGAGTAGCATGGATGGGTATTGTTCAGAAAGGTGGGCCATTAACTATCTGCATCAGACAATTGGACCATATGCAGAACAGTTCTGCAATGTGGCCGTCTCAACAGCAATAGCAGTAGATCATTAATAGCAGGTCTCAGCAGAGAAACAACTAAGGGAAGACATTTAGTGTTGCATCCGAACCAAAGTAGCCACAATGTACCATGTCATTGCCCATTATCCTCTCCAACTTCTAGGCACTGATGATACTGATCAACTAGTGAAAGTAAGATGGCTGGAGGAAGCCCCAGCAAAGGAAAGTACTGCTTAGCTACATCATAGACTAAAGAATGAAGGTCAAAAGACTGTGTGGGCAGCTGTAACATATTGGAGACTGATGTTGTTCCATGCCCAAACTGTCTTGCCTGTTCTCAGCACTTCCCACAGTGTCTCGATGCTGCTGATGGACATATCAAATGACATGATGTCCCTCTTCAGCAATGGCAGATGAACTATATTGGCCTTCCCCAGTTATCAGAAGGAGCCAAATTCACTTTGACTTGTGTGCACATGGTTATAGGCTTAATGCAAGCTTTTCCCAGCAAAAGGACAACCAAAGAGCAACCATTAAGAGGCGGAGCCAGCTGAGTGCCATGTACAGCACCCCAAGGTAATTGAGAGTAACCAAACAATTCACTTCACAGCCATGACATAACAACAGTGCGCTCAAGAACAGGGGATATTATTGATTTTTCACCTGCCATACAATCCAACAGGAACTGAATAGAGGTGGGCTACTCATCTGCATGAGGTACTTGAGGACATTAAATGAAAAACCCAGACATCATTCACTTATAGCCATTTCTATGTTAATATGCCTGTGGCCACCAGCATTAAGATAAGAGGTAAAAAAAAAAAAAAACACATTTACTGAACATTTGGTGGTGGGGTACTGGGGATTAAACTCAGGAGTACTTGACCACTGAGCCACATCCCCACTCCTACTTTGTATTTCATTCAGAGACAGGGTCTCACTGAGTTGCTTAGTACCTCACTTTTGCTGAGGCTGGCTTTGAACTCTCCATCCTCCTGCTTCAGCCTCCCAAGCCACTGGGACTGCAGGTGTATGCCACTGCAGCTGGTTTGACCGAACATTTTTAAAATTTAGCCTGGGCTCTAGCCTAGGTCTCCCTTTAGGGAAAGCACTGCTTTTCAGGTAATTCCATTACTCTCCTTACTCTCTGTGGGTAATAAATATTTCTCTATTTTTTAAAATCTTTTGGTTGTATGTGTTGGCTTTGCACTCACCAAGAGGAGAACCCATTGCATTTGGTTACAGACTGACTTTCTCAAGTTCTCATAATTAGTAAGTAACAAGGCTTGGGACCATATTTAATTATATAGTATATAATGTACAATACGTTAAGCATTGTAATGTTCCAACATATTAATTATGATATTGAGCTTTCCCTTCTGACACAAGGAAGCGAACACATTAGGCATATGGATTATGACTCAAGGAGCTTTATTCTGTTTTTGTGTAGCAGGACATGAGTTTATTTTGTTGTTAAGAGTTCATGTAATGAATTAAGTTATTCTAATGCCCAGAAACATCAATGATCCTGACTTCAGAGCAGAGAGCTAAGTTCTATATTCCTAGCAATCCTCCCTCTAATGTGACATACAAGGAATCTTCACCTCACCAGCCCTATTTTGGCAAAGACAACTGAGCTCAAGGGAGTTCTTTGACATAATATGACATCAAGTTCTTTGGCCCCTCACAAATAAGGAATGTGTTCACCACGTGTATTAATCAGCTTTTCCTTGCTGAACAAAGTGAACAAAACACTTCACACTTACAGCTTGGAGAAGAAAAGACTTATGTTGGCTCATGGTTTCAAAAGTTTCAGAAGTGTTCATGACTGATTGACTCCATTGCTCTGGAGCTGAGATGAGACAGAGCAAATCTGCATAGATCATGACAGCTGGGAGTGGGAAGAAAGGGCCCAAGAACAAGATATCATCTCCAGGAGCATGCCCCCAGTGATCTGCTTCCTCCGACCATGCCCCATCTGCCTATAGTTTCCACCACCTAGCAGTAGTCTATTCAAATAATTAAGTCCACACATTGATTAATCCACTGATGAAATTAGAGCCCTCGTGATCTAATCATTCCCTAAAAGCCTTACCTCTGGACACTGCTGCCTTAGAGATCAAGCCATGAAATTTGGGGAACATTTTAGATCCACACCATAGCACCAAGTTTTGCCTAAAGGTAGTTTCGATTTCATAATTAAATTTCTATTAATGGTTGTTCTTCCTTGTTCACTATCTCACATTTCTTCTTTTGGATACTCATCCATGTTTGTGTGCATATGAGTCTGAAAGTGAGTGCATGTACTTCCATGAACATGTTAAGTACCAGTCTGTTTTCTGGTTCACTATAACTAACAGTCCTTTGAATTTTCTTGGTGATCTCTTGGTTGTACAATGAGGAACAATAATAAATTTCACAAAATTGTTGTGCAATGAGGAAAAGCAATGAAATTATGATATACCACAAACAAAACAGATTAAATCTTTGTGCTGAGAAACTGATGTGACTCCATTTTTGAGAAACCAGCCTCTACCTCAAAGCAAAGCCTGTCCAAGGAAGGGAGTGTGACCCTTGTCCTTGGAAAAACCCACAGAGAGCTGCTAGGCACATACCCACCCTGCTGAGTTGTTTGTTTGCAAATAACAGGAGAGATCTGCAGCGCCAGTGTCCCTGACTCAGTTAGGCTAGGTGAGGACCCAGAGCAACGCCCTAACAACCACCAATCAGCATGAGACAGGGAAAAACACCTGGGATGCCAGATGACCCCCCCTCCCAGTAGTTTATGGTGGTTGGTAACATGTTAGGAAACCATGTAGTTTAGCACATACACCCCTCATGGCTTAAACCAATCAGTTCAAAGGAATCCCCCTCTTGTACTAACCAATCACACTTACCCAACTTGTCCCTGCCAGTGAATGTGTTAGTCAATGTTAAGAGTTGCTGTTTGACTTTCCCGTAGTGTGAAATGATTTGCTGTGTGATGTTGTGATGCATAGAGTATCCCCCCAAAACCTATAAAATCCCACTGAACAAAGGACCGGGACTCACTCCCTGGGACCGCTGCGTTAGAAACGGTTGTGAGTCGAGGCTTGAGCTTGCAATGAAGACTCTTGTGTGATTGTATCGGATTTGGCTCCTGGAGGTCTATTGGGGTCCCCTGAATCTGGCATTACAGTGCTTAGCAATGTATCTAAATAACTTGTGAGAAGCATACAAATAAATTTTCCTGACATTATTGTGTCCTTTATGGCACATTTAGTTTGTGTAATTTTTCCCATGGAACCAAACACCAGTTCCTATTGATTCTGGCTCCTATCTCTCATATTTGTCATAACCTATGACCTCAGCCATGGGTATCTGATCTTCAAGGACAAAGATGTTTAGCTCACTCTCTCCTTATCTAGCAATAATATCAAACATTCAGTTCAGACTGAATCAGGCATTATGGAAAATAAGGTACTTAGAACTTCATACTTGGGAATTTACCACCATGACATGTGATTTTCCTAATTCTTTTCTCAGGGTTTTTTTTCCTCCCCACCACCCTCCAAGCTATTCTGGGCCAAATGGATTTTGTTCTGAGCCATGTTTAACTAAGCTCAGTTTAGCCCTTTCCCCATTCTTGCCTCTTTCGTCATCTTTACAAAGCCCACTAACCTTCTCTTCTTTCTGGAGCCCTCGATACAGAACTCATCACTCCATTCATAAGCTATGAGATTTCTGGATAATTCTACGCTGAAAGATAAAAATGGTGATTTAAATGGGTGCAGCTGCCTACAAAATAACAAACTTTAGCATTCTAGCCCTGATGAGTGCCAGGAAATAAACCTAGGCACAGAGGAGACTCTCTAGAACTAATGGATAAATGAATAAAGGACCTGATTTTGTAAAGGCCGGAGAAAGCAAATGGTCTGTCCATCTCTGGACCTTGCCAGAGTTCTCACAAGAATCCAGTTCTTCCTGTTTCATTCAGTTCTCATAATGCTACACTACCCAGCTTCCAGTAATTTACTTTACCTTCCGAAGTCTTGCAAATGTTTATGCCTCTGGGGATTTGGCAGTTAACAATGCTGCAAAGCAAGTGACTCCTCAGGCCAGACTGGTATCTGACCAAGTTGGGCTCTTGGTAGATTTTTTTTTTTCTTTTTTTGGCAGAGCCGAAGATGTTGGCAGATTCTTTAGTTCCTCTTTCCTGCTATTAAGAAAGCATGTATTCGCTTTTAAAAATATCCTCTTCAATATCTTGTTAAATTAGACTAAAAAAGATTTGGATGATATTAGCCAGGCAGATGGGTTTCTGATAATACATATTTTTAAGTACTTGTAATGTTTTCTTAGTATAAAAATAATAAATGTTAATTATAGAATATATAGCTAAAACAAAAAGAAGGACATTAGAAATTTCATTATCCCAACCTGCCCCTAAGTTAACCATATAACTATTTGGTATATCATGCATCCAGTTGTGTGTGTATATATATATGTGGTGGTGAGGTGTCAGAGAGGGAGAGAGAGAAATATCAAGGTGACCTCCCCAGCCCCCACCTTGCCATATATGTACCTTAAAGTGAATGACATTCCATGGGGAAAAAATAGTAGTGTTAGGGCAGAGAAACAAGAGATGGATGTGACTGAGGAAAGATGCTAGTGATCTACAAAGGGGGATTTAATTCAAAAAGGGTTAATCCCAGTATCCTACTGTCCAACCACAGAGTTCTTACTGGTTCTAAGCCGCACACTTCTTTCTTCCACCTACTTCTCATCTTTCTTGCTATTTCAGTCTTTTTGTCTTGTTTCTTAATCTTTCATAAACATTGGACAAATATCTATCTGGCCTTATCATAAGTGGGAGTACCAATCCCAATTCTCCAACATTTCTATATGCCAGTAGAGAGCCATAAATGAGCCATGAATATAGTCAAATAAGATGGGCTCACGGTGACTCTCTGAGAAGAGACATTCAAAAGATGAGGTTCCAAAGACAGCATCTGGGACAAGATCCATATACTTTCCTTAAACGGATAATAAAGGAATCATGCAACTAATTTATTCCTAAGAGATGCATGTGGAATCCTCTTTGGGTGAAATCTTATATTGTCTGCAACTTACCTTAAAATCCATGAGGAACCGGGAGAGAAGAAGAGAGAAATACAGTGTGGCAAATGCAACATGTAAATAACGGCTGACTCTCTCAGAAAATATATATGTATGGCTGTTTTTCTCATGCCTTTTTCAATTGTTCTGCAGGTGAACGGCTTTGCTCCACCAAGCCCTTCACTGCCATGATATTCAGCCTCACCACAGGCTCAGAAACAATGGAGCCAAGTAAGCATGGACTGAAACTTCCGAAACCATGAGCCAAATAAATCTTTTCTCCTTTAATTTTTTTTCTCATGTTCTTTGTCACAGCAATGGAAAACTAACACACAATATGCCTATTTTTGCAAGAATTTTTTTTGTCTGCATTCCCATGTTGAATTGTCAAGCTGCGAGAAAACAATCTTTTTTTTAGCAGTGTTTAAAAATTAGTTACACATGACAGTAGAATGCATTTTGACACATCATACATAAATGGAGTATAACTTCTCATTCTTCTGGTTGTACATGATATAGAATCACACTGGTCATATAATCATATATGTACATAGGGTAATAATGTCCAATTCACAGAATACAATCTTATATGCAGAATTTTTTTTGTCCAGTGACCCAAACCTAGATGTTTAAACATTTTTAAGTGACAATTACAATTATTTAATATTCCCTTAACTTTGTAACGAAGGTCAAACTCTCACCTTTAATTGCAAGGTATTTAAAGTAGATACGTTTTCTACAGCATTTAATCAGGTGAGAATTTAATCAGGTAAATTTAAGTGGATAATAATCAAGGTATGTAACTGGGTGAGAAGTTGCAAGGGCACCTTCAGTAAGGCTGTTCTTTGGCCACGTTTTCCCAAAGTGAAGCAAAACAGTCGTGCTGCAGCTTAAAAAAAAACAACAAAAAAAAAACCACTCTGGTCAAATATATATAGATACTATATGTTATATCTCTTATCTTAAAGATTACCCATTACACAGTAACAATTAAAAGTGTTATTCTCATTTCTTCTTTGATTCATTCTTCATTTAAGAGAGTATTGTTCAATCTCCATGTGTTTATGTAGTTTCTGTTCTTTTTCTTCTTTGATTTCTGACTTCATTCCATTATGATCTGATACCATCATATGGGATTATATTGATTTTTTCTAGCTGCTATGATTTGCTTTGTGGCCTAGAATATGGTCTATTTTGGAAAAAGTTCCATGCACAGCTAAGAAGATAAATTTAATTGTTTTGGGGTGAAATATCCTATGAATGTCCATTAAGTCTATTTGACTTATAGTGTTATTTAGGCTAGAGATATCTTTATTGATTTTATGTTTCGATGACCTATCTATTGGTATAGAGTGTATTGAAATTACTCTATTATTTTGTTGGGGTCTATGTGAGATTTAATGTTATGGAGTATTTTTCCCATGTAATTGGGTATGTTGACATTTGGGACATAAATGTCTATTATTATTATATCTTTTTGTTGGATTTTCCCCCTTACTATTCTTGTAAGGACAAATGAGTTAAGGCACTGAAGATAGCAGGAAACTGTTTTATTTGGCTGCAGCCAGGTTCGGAGGGCACAGCTTTGGCTGTAGTCAATCGATACCCTGAACCCCAAGTTTAGGTAGTTTCAGATTATACCCAGCATGTAAGGGGAGGGGCTCACAAGTTGACAGTCTGCAGATGTTCACATAAAAGCAACTTTTTTTCACTGTTCTGGGAAAGTTAACCCTTCAAGGACAACACCTGAGAAGGGGAGAGCTTCTTCTCCCCTTTATTTCCTCCCCTTGTCATCTGTTATCATGGAGCCCAATTGGTAACTTGGGCCAAGTAAAATAGGGCGACACAAAAATAGGAAGTTTATCTACACTGAACTCTTTTGCAGAGACTCTTTTGCTGACAGTCCTAAAAACAGCCATAGTGAAGATTTCTGGAGAAGCCCAGTTAAGACTTTTTTGTGGAGAAAGGGGGTGCCACTTCACTATGATTTAGTGCCTTCTTTGTCTCTTCTGATTAATTTTTGCTTGAAATCTGCTTTGTCAGATATGAGAAAAGCTACTCCTTCTTGTTTTCTTGGATCATATGCCTGAAATATTTTTTGCCATTCTTTTATCTTCAGCCTGTGGATGTCTTTGCCTATAAGTTGAATTTCTTGTAAATACCATGTAGTTGGATCTTGTTTTTTGATCCATTCTTCTTTTCTATGTATCTTAATTGGGGAGTTGAGACCTTTAATGAAAGGAAAGAGAGGTACTGGGAACTGGATGAGCAAGAAATGAAAGATAGACCAGGCAGAGATTACACATGAGAGTTTATTTGTCAGAGCTGACAAATAAAGGCCATCTCTCCATAGATGGAGAGAGGAAATACAGACTTGGGTTCCATGACTTTTATGGGGCAGGCTCAGGGATTAGAGCTGGGTGGGCCCTAATGCAGGAGGTAAAGGGTTGGGTTGGTATGAGGGAGTGGTAAGCCTTTCTCAGAAATGCCCTTGGGTGGGAAAGCTAAACTCTTTCTTAAGATGGCAGCTGTCACTTAAAATGGCCATCTGGATGCTAAGCAAGGACCTTACATTCCCTCCTTTTTTGTTTGTTATTGGGCCCCTTAAGGGTCAGGGACGTAGATCAATCTTCTATAGTTTCTTCCTGCTGGGAAAGGGCAGCATCTGGACCCTTGTTAGGGGAACGGGGTGTCACTGAGGCAATGGGAATGGTCAAGAGGTGCCGGTCGATGCTGACTCCAGATGGCCCAATTTTGGTGAGGGTTGGAAGTCCTGTAACAGAAGCTGGTTCATGGTTTGGTTAGGGATCCTTTGACTCTGGTCTTGAATAAATCTAATGATGCGGGGACAAGCATTAGCCAAAGGCCTATGACAAGGAGAGAGGTTGGGAAAGGAAGTGCCCACTGGGTTACTTAGCTTCCATTCTTCAGTTCCAATGGCAGTGGGAAACTCTGAGGCCTGAAAGAGAACAGAGATAAAGGGGCATTAGTAATTGAGGTTCCCTTGGGGGTAAGGAATCCGTGCTCCTTCCAAAGAGCAGAGTGGGAGAGAAATATGTGGAAAGCGTATTGGAGTCAGGGTAGGCATTGAGCGAGGCTCCCTTTGCTAAAGTGAAGGCTCTGAGGAGGGAAACAAGTTCAGCCTGCTGATTGAGTGTATTATTGAGGAGGGTAGCTGCTTGCACACCCTAGATCCGAGGAACTCCCTCCTGAAGGAAGGAGGAGCCACCTGGGATCCATGTGTATGTTGCCTGGAGCAAGGGGCCTTCCTGTATGTGGGAGGGGTGTGGAAGAAACTCCTCCAGAGTTTCAATGCATGAGTGGGTAAGAGGAGAAGAGGTGGAAGAGTCCTGAGGAGTGGGTAGGAGAGTAGCAAGGTTTAAAGGTGAGCACATGTGGAAAGTAAGATGGGATCTTCCACCAGGAAAACCTGTCGAGATAAGAGGCTATAGGGGGGTAAAGAATGTAAGCCCTGTAAGCAAGGAGTTCCTTTAGGTGATGGGGAGCAAGGATGGTGAATGGGGCCCCAAAGGCAAATTTCTTTGACTTGTTAAGGAGAGGCTGTGGTCAACGTTGGTAGGCAAGGGGCCCAACAGTAGGGTCAAGAATCTTCGATAGATAAGCCATAGGGGTAAAGGTTGGCCCCAGCGTGTGTCCAAGGACCCCTAGAGCAAATCCCTGCTTTTTAGCCATGTAAAGGAGAAATGGGCATGTGAGATCTGTCCTTTGTATTTCAATGTTAGCTTCGTTGTGGCCTTGGCCAGAGAGATTGCTGCCTAGGGCTTTACAATGTAGGAGAGTTCTGGGTCCCTTGTGTGTCTAGAAGTAGGGTCTCTGGAGGAATCCAGAGCTTTATTGGCAAGTAGAAGCTGGGCGGGAGAGCAAGAGGAGCAAAGGGAAGGCTTTGTGCATAAAGAAGAGTGCTAGGTGAATGGAAGAAAGTGTGTCATAATTGTCCTGGGCCCTCAGGCCAGGATCCCTAAGTAGCTCAAATCCCCAGAGGGAAGAGCAAAGCTGAAGGGAGAACGTGACAAGTCACTGGCATCAATGAAAGAAAAGTGGCTCAGGACTAGACACACACACACACACACACACACACACACACACACACACACACCTGGTATAAGGCGCAGGTTTATTGTTAGGAGCCTGAGAAGGCTGCTCTGCAAAAAGAGAGGGACAACAGCAGCAAGGAGGGAGAGCAGGTATTGTTGTTGGGCCAGAAAATGGAGGGGGTTTTTGAGACAGATGTGAATGGGCTTGTGGTATGAGGCGATAGAAGGACTTGAAACATACCAGACAGAATAGGGGAAGGTGCTGAGGTTAGGGTGAGGAACAGGGCAGCAGCAGGCGAGTCTGGATGGAAGCATATATGAGGGGAGAAGGAAAGCATAGCTCCCAACTTTGTGAGGATGTCCCTTCCCATAAGGGGAACAGGGTACTGTGGAATGACCAAAAAGGAGTAGGTGAAAACTAGAGAGCCAAAGGCTCAAACAGGAATAGATGTTTGAAAGGGCTGGTAAGGTTTGCCCTCTATCTCGACAATAAAGGTCATAGAAGGAATGGTAGGCCCCCAGAACTCCTTGAGGATCGAATATATAGCCCCTATATCTAGGAGGAAGGAGACAGGCCTACCTGAAATATGCAGAGTTACCCTAGGTTCCTGCAGAGTGATGGTAGTTGTCAGGTGATGGGGACCTGGATTCGTCAGTCCTCTGCAGCCAGTCCTAGGAGTTGGAAAGGGGAACCAGAAGGGCCAGAAGGCGGGGGCCGCTATGGGCTCAGGGACAGTCAATGGCCCAGTGTCCCCCCTGATGGCATTTAGGACAAGGCCCTGGAGGATTGTGAGTCTTAGGACATGTACGAGCCCAGTGACTTGGGGATTAAATCCCAATTTTAATCCCAATTGGGAATTAAAACAGGATCTGGGTGGTCCCAAGGGACCCTTCCATGGGCCATTGGAACCAGGGACAGATGCTAAGGCCAGATGGATAGCTTAGGTGAGCATCTGATATTTCTGCTTCTGGGCCTTCTCTTCTTTCCTGTTATACACCTTAAAGTCCACTTCCAGAACCTCAGCTTGGGGAGTTAGGGGCCCCTTCACCTTAGTTTGGCTTTAATATCAGGGAACCTCTAAGAGAAAAAGTAGATCATTAGTAGTTGTCTGTAATCTGGAGTCTCAGGGTCCAGATTAGTATGTTGTGATAAAACCTTGGTCAGGTGATCTAAAAATGATGAAGAGTTTTCATTTTTATCTTGGATGATTTCCTGGAGCTTTTCATAATTGATAGTCTTAGGGGCTGCCTTTCTTAGTCCTTCCATAAGGAAGTAATAAATTAGTTTCTACTAGTTATTCCTCCAGGTGAATTTTAATCCCAATTGGAGTCCCAATCAGGGACTGCTTCAGTCCCAATCGATGGGCAAGGGAGGTCTGATGCACCTCAGCAGCATAATTTCTAGCTTGCTCCCAAACTCACCTGCACTCCTCAGGCAGGAGAATCATATGGACATGGTGAAAGGTCAAATCACATGATTGGATCAGATATTGAAACTCTTTGATATTTGTGGTTGGACTTGAAGTATAGGACTCAAGCTGCTTTTCTCTCTGTGAAAGATCTCATAAAGATGGTGTAATCCTGGTTCAAGGACATGAACCAGGATTACACCATCTACCTCATCCACCTCATGTAGAGGACACAGAGATGCAGAGTGGGCAGCGGCAGCCTGTGAACGTGTGGCAGGAGGAGAGAAGCATGGAGGGGCTGAGGGGACAGTAGTTACAGTGGCCTCATCAGAAAGAGAATTGTAATATGGTGGGGACTCATCTGCTTGGTCAATGGAGGAGTTCTGGGTAGAATCTTCTGTCCCTTTGGAAGCAGGCGTGGGGGAGGTGAGAGCTAAGACTTGTACGGGAGAGCAAGAGGTGCACAGAGAGGGCTTAGAATGTAGAGAGGAGAAGGCCTGAATGTATGATATTTCTTTCCATTTTCCTGAACACCCACAATAGTTGAAAAGATCCCTGATAATACTAGGATCTAGAGTGATGTTAAGCGACCATTTAGAGTTCAAAGGATATTGAAGCCAGATCTGATTGCATAAGTGGATAAGTTTTGGGGGATTTAGGTCCAGGATTAGAGAGAGAGAGACAGAGAGAGAGAGAGAGAGAGAGATAGAGAGAGAGAGAGAGAGAGATACCCTAGGTTATCCAGGAGGCAACCAAGAGGACTATGGGAGGAAATGGATAAGGAGCTGTTCATGGTGATATGTAGGAGGTGAGTTTAGAGGTGGGTATCCCCCAGTCTCTAGTATCACCCAGTCAAGAGGACAGTTATACTCAGGGGGTTATCACCATCACTGGGTAAGCATCAGGGGTAGGGCCCACAGAGCCACTTGGGCACCCAGCCAGGACTATGTAGGGGTATAAGCCATAGAGATTAACTCAAGGACAAGAGGTCTCACCAGGAACAACTCCCAATCAACCTCAGTGGTTTTTCCTCAAAACCCAGGACCCAAATAATAAAAGACCACCTATGGACTCAGTCGACAGTAAGGATCAGCCATAGTTGTGAAAGCTGTGGCTGGAGGTGTCCCCAACCACACGGTAACCCTGGGAGTGCCTGACAATCGGCAGTCACTTCATGGGACTCGTAGGTCATTTAGGTCAACTGAAAATAGGGGTCTTATCTGATATGTCTGATGGTGGGTGCAGAGAGGGTATTCAGCAGAATGGAGGTCCTGGTTCCACAATGGAATTCGGGGTAGGGAGCTGGGAACTTTCAGTGGCCCTTGGAGAGGGGAGTGGGCACACTGGGGAACCTGATCCCGGGTTTACGCACCAATGAAAGGAAAGCAAGGAACTGGGAGAAGGGCAAGTGAGAAATGAAAGATGGAGACCAAGCAGAGATACACTTGAGAGTTTATTTGTCAGTACTGACAAATAGAGGCCACCTCTCCATAGATGAAGAGAGGCAATATAAGCTTGAGTTCCATGATTTTTATGGGGGAAGGCTCAGGGATTAAAGCTAGGCAGGTCCTAATGCTGGTGGTGAAGGGTTGGGTTGGTATGGGGGAGTGGTGTGCCTTTCTCAGAAACACCGTTGGGTGGGAAACTTTTTTTTAAATATTTTTTTTAGTTGTAGGTCAACATAATATTTTTATGTAGTGCTGAGGATCGAGCCCAGTGCCTCGTGCATGCCAGGCGAGCACTCTACCTCTGAGCCCCAGCCCCAGCCCCAGCCCTGGGAAAGCAAAACTTTTTCTTAAGATGGTAGCTGTCACTTAAGATGGCCATCCAGATGCTAAGCAAGGACCTTACAATTAACATTCAGCGTTAGTGTGAATATGTGTTTATGATTTCCTGCCATTTGGGTTTTTTGCTATGTTTTATCCTGTCTTGATTCTCAGTGGGTTATTCTTCTATTTAACTTGTTTGGGAGGTTTGGAAATTGCTTTTTAGTTCCTCTATATACAGTTTATCTTTGAGTATTCTTTGTAGTGCTGGTTTGGTGCTCATAAATTATTTCAGTTTATTCTTATCATGGAAAGTTTTTTTTTTCTCCCTCAAATTTGAAACTGAGCTTTGTGAGGTATAGTAAACTTAGCTGGAAGTTGTTTTCTTTTAGGGTTTAAATATGTCATTTCAGGCCCTCCTTTATTTTAGGATCTGAACTAAGAAATCAGAAGTAAGCCTTATTGGTTTGCCTCTAAATGTGATGTGATGTTTCTCTCTTATGGCTTTTAATAGTCTTTCCTTATTTTCTATGTTAGGCATTTTGATTACAATATGTCTTGGTGAGCTTCTTATTTGACTAGGTCTATTTGGGGTCCTATAAGACTCCTATATATGGATGTCTATCTCATTTATGATATGGGTAAAATTTTCTGAAACTATCATTGAAGATGTTCATTATGCCTTTGCTTTGTATCTTCTTATACTCTTCTATCCCAATAATTCTCAGGTTTGGACTTTTAAAGTTGTCCCAGAGCTCTTGTATATTCTGGTAATTTCTATAATTTTTTTCCTTTATTATTTCCTGTGTACTCAAGATCTTATAACCTGTCTTTGATGCCTGCAGTTCTGTCTGCAAGAGCTGAGATTCTATTTTCTATGTAATCTAATCTGTTAGTGATGACTTCAAATGAGTTTTAAATTTGGATGATTGTGTATTTCGTTTCTAGGAGTTCTGCTTGGTTTCTTTTAACCATTTCTATTTCTTTATTAAAGTGGTCTTTCATCTCCTGTAATTTCTCTCTTAATTCCTTTCTTAGGTCTTCTTTTTGTTCATTGAACATTTTGAGAATCTTTTTTTTTTTTTTTTTATAATCTGTCTCTGGGTTTTCACCTACCTCACTGTTGGTAGGATCTTCTTTTAGGGATTGCGGATTTTGAGGGGAGATTCATGTTTTCAGAACTCATGGACTTTCACATCAATTGAAGTGGATTCCTCTCCTTCCCCCCCACCCCCATATGTCCTTTGTAATTATTTTATTTGTTCTGGGACTTCTCTCTGTTTTTGATGTATACATAGATGCAGAAGAGTGGGACCTGAATTCCTTCTCTAATTGTTACTCCTTGGTTCCTTGTTGATGGTTTGGGGCTTTTGTCTCCTTACTTCTTTGAGTTGCAGTAATGTCAGGGAATGTTGTCCAGCAGCAGAGCCTCTAACATGTGAACATTTAGTGTCCCTGTAAGTTCTCAGCATCTCACTGAATTGGGTGAAACAAACAGTAGTAATAATCATCACAAACAACAAACATTACACAATTTTAAAGTAAACATGCAGATCCTGCTATGACATCTTCAACATTAATTGCCACCAATAAAGTGGAATGGTGGGTTCAGCAGTTATCAACAGTGGAAACAATAACTGTGAACTAGCTCTGGCTTTAAAGCAAAAAGCCGGTGTTTACTATATCATCCATAGCAGTAATGATTGTATTAGCACTAATGGTGGGGGAGTTATAAACCAATTAATTCTAAAAGATGGTGAAAATGATACCGGTGATGAGAATCAATCAGGGCTGAGTTCCCCATTTCCCCAGCTATTGAAGACTGAACACCTGAGAAACATCAAGGTGAATATAGAAAGTGAGTTTTATTTAAAGGATAGAAGAGAGATAGTCTTTTCCACCGAGAAGGGGTCCCAGAGCTGGGTGTCCGTGGGAGGGAGTGAATCTTGTTTTCTTTTAGTTTCTAGGTTTCTTACTTCTCATGCCCCTCCTTCTATCCTGGGCATGCAACAAAAAGGCAAGAAATCTAGGGGTATTTCTCCCCATTTTACATTGAAAGAAGCAGGATGGGAGCCACCCAGTGAATACTCATTAACAATTCCCTCCTGGGAGGAACAATGTTCTGGAGGCAGGCGACTTTGGCCACAGGTGAGGGGGATGCATCCTGAAGGTATTAACATCCTATTCCTTTGAACCAGCTTCCATCTCTCCAACCAGATCATCTATCTACACTGACTGCCTGACCTTTGTTCTTGCTTCAAAAATACTATTTAGGAGAAAAGGAAATGTGTTAGGAAGTTAGAAAAAATTTTACTATTTCAAAAAGTGAACAGAGAGAATGCAGAAGAGATGTAGCAGGTCATGTTGATGCAGAAGGAAGGGAAAACAGAAGAAGCAAGGTGTTGGAGGGAAGAGAGAGAATTTGTTAGCAGGAGAAGATAAGAGAGAAGGAGAAACAAGGGAAATAAACAAGTGAAAATAATACAAAACTATACAGAAATATACACTACAAAAAACTTGAACCCTCAAAAGACAATGCTCAGAAAATGGAATTACATAAGCCAGGCACAGTGGCACATGCCGATAACCCCAAAGATTTTGGGAGGCTGAGGCAGGAGGATTTCGAGTTTGAGAACAGCCTCAGCAATTTAGCAAGGCTGTAAGCAATTTAGGGAGTGAAGGACAAAGAGAATAAATTCCAGGGCACTCTCCAAACTACAGCTGTTCCCCCACTCACCTCCTGCCACTCATCTGTAGGGAGATGTCTGTGGCAAATTGGAGCTTTTGTTGTTTAGAAGCCCAGGCCTCAGCCTGAGGGAAGGCAGGAAGGGAAAATGTCACCAAGTCTCACTAACTCCTCCATGATCTGGCTCTGTTAAACCCTAGAAAATTCAGACCCTTGTTGTAGTCCATCACCATTTTCTCTCCTGAAAATATGCCCCTCTGCTGCTTAACAAAAGCATCACTGATCCATGGAGGTCTGTCCCCTTTTAAGTTGTTTTTGTTTCCAGGGAGACCCTGTCTCAAAACAAAAGAAAAAAAAAGTGCTGGAGATGTGGCTCAGTGATTGATAAAGCACCCCAGATTCAATTCCCACTACCAAAATAAATACTAGTAATTACATTAATGATGCTGCCAGTTACTGATGACGAGTTAGGCTTCGTCACATGTTGAAGTATAACATTAGAGAAGCAGGCCAAGGCGAGCATGAAAAGCACGGTTTATTTATAAGGGGATAATACAGACTTCTCCTGGGAGGGAGAAGGGGGGGGCGCATTCACACACACACACACACACATACACACACACACACACACACATAGAAGGAATAAAAAAATTAAATTCGAAAATTTTAAAAATATGTTAATATATTTTTAAAATAAATTTTAAAAATTAGTGAAGACTGAAGAAACCTTCTCCACTGAGGTGGTCAAAATAGTTGTCTGTGTCCATTAGTCTTTCTTTCAATTCCTTGTATGTACTGAGAGAGGGAGCAAGGAGTGGGATAAGTTAACTCTTTTTGTTTTTGTGTTGCTCTAAGAGTTACCAGTTGTGGTGTCTTAAGATTGAAGCTGTTGGATGTAAGAGTCTGCTTTGCTTCTCGCCCGTATGATGTGGGATGGGTTAGGACATATTGTCAGTTGGCATTTTGTCCATTTGGACCAGTCTGATACACTCCTCAGGTATTGCTTCTGGAGCTTTCTGTGAGGGGAGTTCCAGCAAGTGGGGCTTAGGTCTAATCAGGCCTCAGGGGTTTTGCTGTGTTATGGGCCAGGCTATATGGGCAATGACTAAACAGACTCCATTTTGACCTGAGACTCCATGTCATGTAAGAAATGCTTCTCCCATGGGAATACCACGCCTATTTACCCATCAACATTTGCTTAGTAGAGCATGTTTGCCAACATAAAATGGCAATTCTTATACAATGTAAAATTTCTCTCTTTGGTTCCCATTTTTCTTGGACAATGTACCTTGTCAGAGACTGATTGTCTACACATTCTTTAATTTGTACTCAACTAGGGTCATTTTGACACACTTCCCCTTCTGCTTATTATTTTAGATCTCACGATGTTTGTTTATGGTCTTGAATCACGACAAGAGCCACTTATGATTAATGGACTGACATGCTTTACTTATGGTATAAAAGGTGTACTCAAACAGAGGAGCCGAAGGGTGCAGACTTGTAGCCTGCCCCTTGGCCCACCAGCTGGCGAATCTGGACCACCAGCTGGTGAATAAATGTTCCCTCTCCTGCTTTAAGATCCACTCGGTGATTTGTTGGGTGGCACCTTCTTTAGGGAGACTAGCTTGACCTGTCCCTAGGGCTGGATGGTATTTGATCTCTTCTGTAGTTCTGATTCTCAGGAGCCTCCCAAGAAATCCAATCATAAAATGGGGTGGGGGCAATCTTCCTCTCACTGCTGTCCAGGAGCCCAGCCTTCTGGGGATTAGTCCCTGAGCATGTTCACTGTCCTGCTCCGACTCCCAGACACTTCAGCTGGTCAAGTGAGCCACCAGACACAAAGGAGAAGCAAGTGGGACTCCCCTTCGCCCTTCCACGTGGAAGTCCCCTGGGTATAGCCTACTTCTCACTGTTTCACTCTCACTCCACCAGGCTCAGCCTGGATCTCTAGATAGGCACTTGCCAGGAAATTGTGGCTGTGCTGTTTTTTTTGTCCCCCAGCCCCACCCTGATCCCACAGATGCCAAGGCAGCCCGCTTGCCCCAGGATGGCTCCCACATCATCTCTCTGCAGCCAGTTGAGATATGGAACGTGCGTTTTAAGTGCCATCACGTTGTGCAGCCTCTGATCAGCTAAGATTAGGCAGCACATTTTATCTTAGGCTTTAAGACTGTGTTCCCGTCCCTCTGCCTGAGGTGAATCCACCCTGGCACCTGCGGGGTAGCTGCCTTGGCTTCGGTATATTCTTTCTGATTTGCTTATTGTACTCAAATTTCTGAGTCCTTAAGCTGGTTTGAGTGTCCAATATTAAAATTTTAATGAAATCCCTCTCTCACCTACCTCACTGAGGAGCTGTCCGCCGGCTGCTTTTGTCCCACGCTTCAGGGCAGCTTGAGATGCGGCCTTCCTTTACTCTGCCATCCTCCAACTTCCTGTAGGTAAATTTTAAAAGGCAAACAATTTTACTGCTTTGCTTCTTTAAAATACGTATTTCTCTGGGCTGCGGTTGTAGTTCAGTGGTAGAGTGCTTACCTAGTATGTTTGAGGCACTGGGTTCGATCCACCACGTATAAATAAATTAAATAAAGGTATAAAAATACAATAACATGGGGGCTGGGGATGTGGCTCAAGCGGTAGCGCGCTCGCCTGGCATGCATGCGGCCCGGGTTCGATCCTCAGCACCACATACCAACAAAGATGTTGTGTCCGCCGAGAACTAAAAAAAAATAATTATTAAAAAAATTCTCTCTCTCTCTCTCTCTCTCTCTCTCTCTCTCTCTCTCACTCTCTCTTTAAAAAAAATTACAATAACATTATTGAAAATATATGTCTCCATAAAGCAAAACTTTCAACACTATATTATGAATTTATATCAGGCAGTTGAGATATATATAGATATGGATATCTATATATATATCAAGACTAAAATAAAAGATAGTGAATCAACAAGTCTACTCTATTGAAAAATTAGTATAATGTTGATTTTAAGTAGATATTAAGGGTAATTATAACCCATGAAGCAACCACTAAAAATTTAATGACAAGTGGTGGCAAAAAAAAAAAAAAAAAACTAATAGAGTAACTAAAATGGAATTCTAGAAATAAATTCATTTAAGAACCTGCCCCCCCCCCATACAGTAGGAAAAAAGAAACAAAACAAAACAAAACAAAACAGATGGGAAAACTAATAGTAAAATCAAACTACATTAATAATTAAGTTAAAGGTAAAGTAAGCGGTATTAAAAGAGATCGTAGACAGATTTTTTAAAAACAAGACCCTCTATGTTGCTTATTAGAAATGGAAATATAAGTAGATTGACATGAATGGTAGAAAAGATATAATATCCAAATAGTAAGCATAAAAATATGGAGTAGCTGTATTCATATCAAGTAGCACAGAGGTGAAGACAAATACTATTTTCAGAAATAAGGAAAGGTAAATGAAAAAAGATCAATAAAAAAAGATCAAGTACAATTGGAGTTTGTAAATATTCCTCTTTCAGCAATTGCTAAATAATTAAGACAAAAAAATCAATAAAGGCAGACAAACTCAATAACATTATATCAATTTCCTTGAGTTAATTGATGTCTATAGAAGAATACATACAGCAACTGCAGAATTCATATTCTTTTTAAGTGCATATGACATGTTCAGCATGATAAACCACATACTGGGCTATAAAACAAGTCTCAAAAAATTTATAAAGATTGAAACCATATAGAATATGCTCTCTGATTAAAATGGAATTAAGTGGAAAATCAGTAAGATATTTAGAAAAACCTATTGTGGAAATTGACACACTTATAAAGAAGGGAAATTAGAAATCAATGAAATAGAAAAGAGAAAACAATTAAGAAAATGAACAAAGCCCAAAGTTTGTTCTTTGAAAAAAGCAAACTAATAAATGCCTAGGTAGACTAATCAAAATCAAAGTAGAAAAAGTTGGTAATATCGGGAATGAAAGAGAGAATATTTTTATAGATCATACAGATTTTGAAAAGAGAAGGGAATGTAAGTAATTTTACTCCCACAAATTTATTCCCACAGAAACAGAAATCCTTATGAAAATATTAGCAAATCTAAATTGGGTCTAGTGGTATGCACTTAAAATCCCAGCACTAAGGAGGCTGAAGTGGGAAGATCAGTTGAGCCCGTGAATTCAAGACCAGCCTGGGCAACACAGTGAGATTTTGTCTCCCAAAACAACAACAACAAAAAACCAACAATACTAATTAACCAATATATAAAAAGGATAATGCATAACGATCAAAGGGAGTTTAGAACGGCAAAGTTGGTTCAATATGCATAATTCAATGTATGCCACCAAATTAACAGAATCAGTAGAAAAACAAGTGATTATTTCAGTAAATGAAGAAAAAAATCATTTAACACAATTTAACACTCATGACTTAAAAAAAAGAACTCAGGCCATATGCAGTGATGCTCGCCTGTAATTGTAGGTGCTTGGGAGGCTGAGGCAGAAGGATCATGAATTCAAAGCCATCCTCAGCAATGGCGAGATGCTAAGCGATTCAGTGAGACTCTTGTCTCTAAATAAAAATACAAATTAGGGCTGGGGATGTGGCTCAGTGCTTGAGTGGCCCTGAATTCAATCCCCGGTACCACTCCCCCTCCCCCCCCCCAAAAAAAAACAACACCTCAACAAATTAATATGCCTCAATCTGATGAAGGTCATGTATGACATCTTTAATAATAAAATATTGAATGTTTTCCCTCTGTTATAGTGAATAAACTAAGAATGTCTGCCTATTCCAATTGACTGGTGTTTGCAACAGTTTGAAATATATCAAAAATTTAAGATAGACTATTTGATTGAAAAAAGGCTAGGTAAGCGAAATATTATAAGACAAATGTACCAAATTGTTAATCATAGACTGTGAGTGGTGGCTGTGTGCATATTTACTCTATAATTCTGTCTGCTTTTCTGTATGCTTAAAAATGTTTATAAGATGTTGCGGGGAAAGGCTGCAAGATCCCATATTAGAAAACTTGTTTTCCAAACTTCTTTACTCATCAACAACAACAATAAACAAACACACAAACAAAAACCACAAAAAACTCTTAAAGAAAATGAAATAAACATTACAGAGCATGCTCTGGAAAACAGCTCCTATGTAGATTTATTTCTGACTCCTTTGAATATTTAAAATAAGAATGGCGTATTATTTATTCACTGCTGCATAGAAAAATGTCCCGAAATGCTGTGGCTTAAAATGACAACTATTTATTATTTCTGTGAGATGGTTGGAGCTCAGCTTGGTAGTTCTTTTGCTGACCTCGCTTGGCATCTGAGCTCAGCTGGGGCTGGAACATTCAAGAAGACCTTTCATCCTCTAAGATCTCTCTGTGGGTGACTTTAGTCCTTTAGTGGACTCTTCTAGACTTCCTCAAAAGCATAATGGCTAGACTCCAAGAGGAGAAACCAGAATCTAATGTTTCTCTAAATGCTTGGGCTCAGATTTTCAGAATGTCACTTATTCCACATTCAATTATTAAAGGAAGACAAAAGGTCAATCCCAATTCAAGAGAAGACAGACTTCACCTCCCAGGATGAGGAACATACGTATCTGGAGAACTGATGGTGGCCATCTCTGGAGATATCTATCTGTAGATATGGATACAGACCTCAACAAATCAAGGAAGCCGCTTATTCATTGGGGGGCTCAGGCAACATTTTCTGGATGAGAAAGTGGCTGTCAGTTACAGAGGGAATTTTAGTTTCATAGGGTACAATGAGGGTGGCTTAATCATTGGATACTTTGGACATACCATTCAGACAGGTAAAAAAGTTGTATAGGTTACACTCAGGAGGGCAGTTGAAAAGGTTAAAACTCATTGTTATTTGAAGAGATGGCATTATGGGCCAGGCTCTGTGGGCAATAACCAAACAGACTCCATTTTACCCATGTCATGTAAGAACACTTCTCCTGTGAGAAAACTCTGCCTCTGCCATCCTGATCCTGCTTAACACACTCTGCCTAGAAATGCAAATGTTTCTGTTCTTCTTATACAATGTAAAATTGTTCTCTTTTTGGTTCCCATTTTTTCTTGGACAATGTACCCTGTCAGAGAATTGTTGCCTAGACATTAGGAACCATTCTAATGGAACCAGAATTTCCATTCAAGGCAAAGATGTGTGTGCCTTACTAAAGATGCTTAAAATTTATAAATGAATAGATGGTTATTTATAATTCAAAGCAATCTTTTTTTGGGGGGAGGGGGTACCAGAGATTGAACTCAGGGGCACTCGACCACTGAGCCACATCCCCAGCCCTATTTTGTATTTTCTTTAGAGACAGGTTGCTTAGCACCTTGCTTTTGCAGAGGATGGCTTTGAACTCGCGATCTTCCTGTCTCAGTCTCCCGAGCTGCAGGGATTACAGGCATTTACTACCGTGCCTGCTAGCAATCTTTGCTTTCTAGATCACAGAGATTTTCTAAATAGCAGGTTCCAAAATGTACTTGTAAGGATGGAAAAACAGGTTTTCCTACCCATCATAAAGTATCGTGGCTGACACCCCAGTACCCAAGGTCAGGTTAACAAGAGAAAAGCACAACAAATCTATTTGATCATAATTTCAAGTGGCACAGGAACTTTCAGAAATGAAGACTTAAAGGCCTAGGGTGAACTATCTGTTTTTCTGTTTAGGTTCAATAAATCATGGACAACTGTGTAGAAACTGATTGAACAAAAAGGGTATGAAATAATAGTAATAGACTTTGGTATGTGTTGGGGAGATAGCAAGCCCTGTTCAGATTCTTTTTGGTATCTTTAAGAAACATTACTTCCTTTCAAATATGGGCCATGACTTTTCTGGAATGAGGGGGTCTTAATATCTACAATCAAAATAAGGTAAGTAGTGAGAGTTTCTTTTAACTCTTACTCCAAAAAGTGTGTGTGTGTGTGTGTGTGTGTGTGTGTGTGTGTGTGATTAGAGTACTATTTCTAGGTTTTATGGCTGGCTTCGGGGGAAAATTTTTTCTGATTTCTATGGCTTGCATCAGGGAAGAATGAGGGGTGAGATGGTTGGGGTGGGGTGGGGCTGAGTCAAACTTTGCTTCTGATGTTACCAAACTCAGGTCCTGCTGCTCACTACTCAAAAGTCAGTACTCAGGCTGGGATTGTGGCTCAGTGGTAGAGTGCTTTGCCTGGCACATGTGAGGCACTAGGTTCTATCCTCAGCACCACATTAAAAAAATAAATAAATAAAATAAAGATATTATATCCATCTACAACTAAAAAAAAAAAAAAGTCAATGCCAGGCACAGGGGTGCATGCAGCTTGGGAAGCTGAGATAGGAGGATTGGGAGTTCAAGTCAAAAGTCAGCCTCTACAGAAGCTGGCACTAAACAACTCAGTGAGACCCTGTCTCTAGATAAAATTCAAAATAGGACTGGGGATGTGGCTCAGTGGTCAAGTGCCCCTGAGTTTAATCCCAGGTACCACCCCACCCCACTCCAAAAAAGTCAATACTCATGAGATGGAGTTTGTGGAAAGGAAATCAAGTTTATTCAAGGGCCAGCATCCCGAAAGATGGAAGAAGCAATAATTCTCAAAGCTCCATCTTGAGAACTTATGCAAATGAAAGGGCTTCTATGAGGAAGGAAAGAAGGAACAGGAGAAAATGGGCAGGCAGGATACAAGCTGAGTGGGTGGGTTGTTATCCTGGATGTGTATCTCTTCTCTGGGCATCTCATTGCAATGGACCTTGACCTGGGAATAGTTCCTGTAATTCTTTAGACAGACATATTAAGTTTCTGCAAGTTAAACCTCATAGCAATTTACATGCTCTGTGTTAGCTGATGCACAGAACTAAACAACAAGGTGTTAGACATTCTGATGTTATTGGAAGATCACCAGATGTTCTGAGGTCTGTAAATATAAGGAAAGATTAGTTATTACCATCTTAAGCTTTTAGGCATGGTTTCTCTTTAGAATTTAAAATGCTTTACAAAAGGAAGGGATGCAACCTTGTAAAAGGTACAGGACAACTTGCAAAGGGAATGGCGACTGTTACACTGAGGTCTTCACTTTAGGGTGTTATTTTCTAAGCTCCAAGACACTAGTGTTGGCTTCAGGGTATAGTGGAAAGTATTCTGAATTTAAGAGTCAGGAAACGCAGGTGATTGTCCTGACTGCTACTTACCAGCTAGATGCAAAATTGACCTTGGAACCTTATTTGTAAAGCAGGATTAATGGTAACTCCTCACTAAATTTTATTTAGTGCCAAAAAAGAGCGGAGATCTCTCTGATTCCCAGAAGAACAGTCTCCAAAGGAATTGGAACTGAATTCAAAGCAGCTCTGAGGAACTGAAGCAGGACTTCATGGATCTTCACTCTAATACCTGCCATTGATGTAATTTTGGCTGCCTTATGCAATACCGCTCCACAGCGACTGTTTCCTGTCGTGAACTACAGTCTTCCTCTCTGCCTTCGGTACTTTCTCGTTTATTATTTATTTTTATGATTTCTCATCATTTTAGCCTGCAATGAACTACCATGGCCCTACCTCATTGTCTAGACCAGGGACTAGCAAACTTTTAGCCAAATATGGCCAAGTATGGCCTGCCATCCGTTTTTGTAAATAAAGTTTGGTTGGAATGCAGTCATACTCGAAAATTCATTAATGTATTGTCTGTGGACACTTTTGGCTACAGTGGCAGGATTAAGTAGTGGTAACAGGCCCTGCGCAGTTCACAAAACTTATGTGACTCTTTTCTAGACTATTTCATGGCCCTGTTCTCTAGCATTCTTTTAGTTTTGTTTTCATTGATGTGTGTGTGTGTGTGTGTGTGTGTGTGTGTGTTCGTGTGGTGCTGGGGTTCAAACTAGGATTTCATACAGGTGGGCAAGTGCTCTATTACTGAGCTACACCCCCAACCCCTCACTGATATATTCTTGAAGTATTTCTTAGTTCAAGTTCTTAGAAGAGAGAGAAGCAATATGGTTACCCTCTTTTCATGCAGGCCAGTTTATGGTATGTTCCCAGCTTTGGAAAGGCTGAATATGGGTTCCATGTCCTTTTCCACACTGTTCAATTATTGTGGCTGAAGAGATATAGGTAATACAGAGTCAGTAAATCAGACCTGCCTTGGAAGGAGGGACTGGGGTATAGTGGGCACTATGATCAACATGGTAACCCAAAATTAAATTAGATAATATATGTAAAATTATATGGTAATATGCTCCAGTCATATATCTTTATAAAGTGTTAAAAGTACTTGCCAAGTATGAAATGAAATATAGTACCCTTGAAATTAATAATATAAATCTGTGACAAAATGTGATACAACATAAGACTTCAACTCACATATCCCTGCACTACTGCACAAAACTGGACACAATGTTACAGTGCTGTTATAACCACAGACAAAAAGTACCATGAACATTTCCCATCAGATAAAAAGCAGGTGAAGAAAAGCAGGCCCAGATGAGCCTTAGTGTTAAGATTTCCTGAGTTTGGGCACTACTTAGATGCTAATAACCCTTATTTTTCTAATTTTGGAAAACAAACCAACTAACCAGTTCATCCATGAAAATTATGAACTCTCTCAATGAATAACTACTGTAAACACACAGTTCTGTAATGACCAGTATTTTAATAGGCTCTTCTTCCATGATTTTCCAACTTACACTGCATCTGTGTGATTGCTTATCCTATACCACCCTGTAGTGTGGTCCAATTCAGAACCTATATGGAGGGGACACCATAGTCGGGTGGGTATTTGTGTGGTACTGGGGATTGATACCAGGGTTGCTATACCACTGATCTACACCTCTGGTCTTTTTTTTTTTTTTTTTTTTTTAATTTCTGAGATATCTTTCTGTGTTGCCTGGGTTGGTCTGGAACTTGAAACCCTCCTGCTGCAGCTTCCTGATTAGCTGGGATTACAGGTGTGTGCTACTGCACCCAGCGCCTTGACACTTTTGAAAGGGTCCTCTGTGAAGGGATGATACCTCAAGTGTACTTTACAGAGAAATATGACAGCATTTTCAATAAAAGTACTTAAAAATAACCCCTCACTGAAGAAACATGGGAAAGAAACTTTCAAATAAAGCCTGTGCCTTCTACCATGGAAAAAAACAGAGAGCAAACACATAGAATTTCCAAAATACCTTTTATTACTATATAGAAAGTCAAGAAAAAAATAGATGCATACTTTTCCCACAAATTTATAAAATGTTCAAAATAGTTCATCTTTTTCAATAAATGTGCAAAGATAAAAGGACAAATTTAAAAGATAGAAATTTTCTTTTCCACTTAAAAGTTTTCAGGTACCTTATTTTCTTTCTCTAAATGTTCCTATGTATAAGACCTAGCAGTCACAGTTTTCTGTTGGCATTATCCAAAAAAGGACACATCAAGATAAAAATTCTATCACATTGCAGCAAAACTGACATAAGGCTTTACTCCTTCTTTTGCACTTTAAATTTGTCAGTTGTGATCAATCAAGATGATGCTGGAATTTCCAACCCAGCAGGAAAAAGAGCTTAATTAAAAATGAGACATACAATTTATCTTGTCCTTTAGAAAACAAACCACTTGTCAGTACTCCTTAAAAAGTGCAATTGCCTCCTTTGTCATTTCATTGCAAGGTCTGAGATGTGGTTTCTGAACAGCACAGCTTAAATGAAACCACATAAGTAAAGGAAAGAAAGCACTTTGGAGGGTGGATTCAGTTTGACACAAGCATAGGAAGCCGAACACTTTTGATGACATTAATTCAATAAAGTATATTCATTTGAGTTTTTCAATAAACCCTTCGAAAGAAAAGGCTTTCTTTCGTGTTGATTTAGGTGAGTGCTAAAATAAAGCTTTTTTTTTTGCAATTAGATTATGGGGTAAGTCAAGCCAGATTATCTCAGCAGATGATGTAAGCTATAATTATTTTGGGAAGTTTCAATCAGTGTTTTGGAATGATACCTGAAGCTTTCTTCTCCCCTATTCTTTGTGAGCTTTTTAATATGATATTTTTGGTGGAGATGCTTTAGGTAGGAAATATCAGCTTTTGAAAGATAAAGGCGCAATTATCCTTAGAATAAAAAGCCCATTAAAAGAAGACTCTCAAACAGAAAAGTTTTCTAGATATATTTTACTACATATCCTTTTCATAAAGGCTGAAAATGAAAGAAAAGAAGTCCTTACAATATCTAAGATTACCCTCACATTAGCCCAATTGAGAGAAAATAAAAGGTTGAGATGAAGGATGATCAAATACTTTGCAATGGAGCTATTCTAGTGCTAAATAATTAGCTGTGCACTGATCACCTCTTTCTTGGCCTATATAAAAAGAAATGGTAGCCTCACTTCTTGGGATACAGTCACCATCCCCTCTCCTCAAAATAAGCTTGGAATTTGGGGTACCTACCTGTAATAAAACATCTATTTATCAAACTGTGTGTGTGACATGCAATTACTCCTTCCACTTAGCACCCATACTAAATTTAATTGTGCTACCATGTTCTAGGCTTTGGGCTGAGCATTGCAGATCCTTCTGACACCATTAACAATTTAGGAAATAGAATTAACTGAATAAGAGGAAAACAGTGCTTAAGCAAGGAAATCTTGAATGATTATCCATGAAATTTAAGGAATACGATAGAGTCTAACTTGTATTCAGTCTTTGGAAGTAATTACCAGTTATATAAAAGAAGTCCATTAAGCACCAAAAACGTCAAATGTATTTGGTATAAACTATAAGGTTTTTATACACATTAAAATACATACATACATATATAAGTGTATATATATATATATTTTATTTTATTTTATTTATTTATTTATTTTAAGAGACAGGGTCTCATTCTGTTGATCAGGATGCCCCCAAACTTTTGAGCTCAAAGGATTCTCCTGCCTCAGCCTCCCAAACAGCTGGGACTAAAGGTGTATGCCACCACACAGAATTCTAAAATGCTTCAATTTAAGACTGCAGGAAAGCCAAAAGTCAACGAAACCCCCCCCTAAAAAACATCATTTAACTACTCTAGGTTTTAAGTCAGTTTAGAGCCTAGATAGAGGCCTCCATGCATAAAACGTTATCATCTCTAAGTCTCAATTCATTACTAAGAACCCAAAGCTCAAAACAGCCCCTGGAACTCCATGAAAATCAGGAAGGATCTTGGCTTTTGCCCCAGCAAAGGGCAGTCCATGAGAATGTTCTCTCCAAACACAAAGTTGTTCAACAGCTAAGATCCTGAAGAACGAATATTGCAATTAATTCATCAAATTTGCAAGCTGCATATGTTTTTGCTCAAACCTCTCTGTTGCCAAGACACAATTTTAAGATTAAAAGGGCATCGAGGCAGGTTAAGGCTTGTTGGCAGCAGCAGAGGCTCCCATCTATGTTCAGACACGAGAGGCCCCTATTCTTTGGCTATCTGGAGGATCACTGGGAGACAGCCACAAAGAAACACCCCTTTAGCCTCATTCCAGTCCACTTCAGCAACTGAGGTTTATTCAGGGGTACAAATTAGTATTAAACAGAAAAGTAGCACAGTGAAGTGACTGGGATCCCAGGCTGAGGAGCTGGCCTGCCAGGGTTTGAATGGCAGGCAGTTCCACTGTGGTGTTGAGGCATGTTATTAACATCTCCAGGCTTCAGATGTCTGACCTGTAAAAAGGGGATAATAACCACCCCATAAGGTCTGTCTGGGGGCTGAGGGAGCTTAGAAGAGCATCTAGCACGTAGTGTCAGGTAAGTACTTTAAACAATAAAAACAAACTTAGGAAAAGACGCTCTTTGAGATTTGTAGAGCAGTTTATGCTTCTTAAGCATTCAGGCATATTTTTTTTCTAAGAGGTCTAGAATCTAAGGAAGTCTAGGACTGAAGCTGAGTTCTAGAAAATCTTCCAAGTCTGACCAGAAAAGATCTCTTCAACTACCCATGGTCCATTGACTGCTCCAAAATGCCCTAATAAAATGCTTGTATCCAGGGCCAACATAAGCCCAAACCAACTGGAGAGGGAGCAGAAGGCTGCCAGGGGAGAAGGGAACTAATAATTTTCCTAAGGTTCCCCCAACCATACTCTTGTCATGACATCTGTGTAGCATAATGGTCTAAAACCCGTTATTTTAAAATTTTAGGACTCGTACTATCTACTTCTGAAATCACTGGGCTCCCAGGATTAACGGGAAATGACAGTGTGACAAGAGGCTAGGGAAGCTGCCAGTTTATCCAATCAATCAACTGATAAGACACATTTTGAGCATCTGTTCTGTGCAAGATATTGCACCAATACTTTGGTCCTCAACAAGCAAAAGGTACAACAAATACAAATTTTATCAGCTATTATTATATTGATCAAGTCCTTTCCAATTCAGGAATGTTCATAGGCCTCAATCCACACAGACTCTTTTCAAGAAACCCTCCTTGATGGTTACAACAAATATCGACACTCTGTAGCTCAATTATCTCATGGCTAAGTAGGAGAAGCTAAATTGTAGAGCTGGTTTTTAAAGTGGAAGCTATACTTCTGCACCTCTATAAAATTTTACATGGTGGACCTCTGGCCAACATCATCCAGGCCGGAGTTTCTTTTCCTGGTCGCTCCTTCATTGTTTAACTCTGAATCTGATCTGTCTGTGTTGTTGCCAGAGCTTATTGCTACGGCACCTTCCATTCTCTCTGTAGTGTCACAATTTGATTTAAGAAGGGTAGAATCTGGTTCTTTAGGACGTTTCCATTGTGGTCTTGAGACGATCCAAAAAATGAGGGCCCCAAACAACAGAATCAGAAGGCCAAGAGTGTTGACAAAAACACCTTCTGGTGGGAATGAATGGTATGCAGGATCTTTCCTATGAAAAAAGAGAACGTGTCCAATTACAAATAGGGTTCTACAGCAACATACAATATAGTATTGAATTCATCTGTTCAAAATGCACACTGGTGTGGCTTTAATGTAAATTCCCTTAACGCTTGATATTAAGGAGAAATTTAAGTCATGCTATAACTCACACAATGAAATATTATAAAACTGTCAAAAATCCCAAGCATGAATATGGTACCTAGAATATCTGTATCACTTAAAAATTGAAAAAGATGAAATGAAAATGTGTATACACTGTAATTGTATTAACATGAAAATATGCACATAAAAAAACTGAAAGGGAATCCATAACTTTAATAGTTGTTTTGCAGGTGATCCTTCAAAAATTTTAGTCATTTGTTCCATGTATAATACAAATTATTTTTTGTTTGTTTTTTAAATATTTGTTTTTAGTTGTTGAAGGGTCTTTATTTTTTAATTTTTTTTATTTATACATGGTGTTGAGAATTGAACCCAGTGCCTCAGACATGCTAGGCAAGTGCATCTACATGCTAGCCACTGGGCTACAACCCCAGCCCCACGAGTTATTTTTAACATAAACATTTTAAGCTTAAAATTTTTGTTTAAAAAACTGTTACATTGGGCTGGGCTGTGGCTCAGTGGTATAGCACTTGCCTAGCATGTGTGAGGCATTGGGTTTGATTCTCAGCACTGCATATAAATGAAAAAAAATGATTTAAAAAAGGTCCATTAACAACTTAAAAAAATATATATATATATTTTTTTAATCAAGTATGGATATATATATATATATATATCCATACTTGATTTCAGGCCCAAGGGAGGAAGCTAATGACCTGTAGTTACTTTGCTACTGTTTTCCAAAAACAATGACTTCCTTTTAGATAGCCTTGGAATTCCTTCCTTAGAAATTGAGGCAATGGAGCCAGGGCGGGGCGGGTCTGGCCAGTTCAGGAGCACAACAACACTCTCCAGGGCAAGACTGCTTTTATTAAGAAGTTGCAGAGGCACCTTAAAGGATGGTGGGCAAACAGTTGGGGTAGGGGGAGTTTGAAAGATCCCAGGTATGAATGAAAGAGACCTCTGTGCCTCTGCCCCTCCCTGGTATCTCATCTGTGTCCCAGAGCATGTAATAAAAACTAAGGTGTATAGTGTCCAAAAAAAAAAAATAGTGAAACTGTGTTATTATGACCATTTTACAGACAAAAAATGTTGATAGTTCTCTGTTTCTATCTTCTATGTTAGAGACCCCAGGTCTAACGGGGGAACACCTGAAGAATGGAGGCAGAGGATGGGTTCAAAGCTCTAGAACACTGTTAATCAACTTATGAGTAATACACACAGTCATAATAGGATAATGATGAAAAGTGCCTTTGAGGCTGATATGCACATTTTAATTTTTACCTAATACTAAATGCCTGAATGTGTTAGAAAATGGTTCAGAGAATTACACACACACACACACACACACACACACACACATATATGCGTGTATATATATTTATGTTTATCTGTTACATTTACATTACATTTCCAGTGAACAAGTATTTAACTTTTTAAAGCTTATGTATTACAATTAGAAAGACTGTACAACTTACAGGACAAAAAATAGTTTCTCTGTCACTCCCATAAGGGCCGTCGCAATCGTTGTTCCAAAGAGGAAAAGTCCAAAATAAACATGTATGGGCATGACAAATTCTCGGAGAGAAGGTGGAGCCCAAGGAAGCAGAAAGATGAAAAAACCTGTGAAAAGCTAAACACCAAAAAGTACAAAGGTTATGGTTTAATTTAAGTTTTAACTCATTTAAAGTTATTCTAAAAGCAATTTGTAAAAAATGGGGGGAAAAAAAACTTTTCCATAGAAACTGGGGTGAAAAAAAATGAAAAACAGAACACATTAGGACATACAATTCAGTGAGTTCAGTCTAAAAAGCTATGTGGAAACAAGATGACCATTTTTTCATGAGGAAAAAATGAATTCTACAGGACAATTCTCTCCATTTCTTTGATAATTAAATCCCTATGAGAATCTTCTTTATAGAGAAGACAGCAAAATTCCCATATAAATTGAAGTCTGTTGGACTTCCAGAGTTTTGTTTTGTTGCCCACCATACCCTGCCCAGTAAGTATTTTCTCAACAAGAAAATAAAGATCACTTAGTGGCTAACAGATTACTGAGTTTAAAGACTTAAAAAAAAAAGTACTGAGTTAGAATCTACCAGCCTGACAAAACAACTCTGAAAAAAACAGAAGAATGAGGAGAAAATAACTAACATCATTCACTGCTCCATCCTCTGTGTTAGAGACCCCACGTCTAAGGTGGGAAACACCAGAAGAATGGAGGAAGAGGATGGGTTCAAAGCCCTAGAACACTGTTAGAATCAGCTTATGTGTAATACACACAGTTATGATACGATAGTGATAAAAAGTGCCTTTGATGCTGGTGTGCACATTTTATTTTTCACCTAATACTGCAAATGCTTGAATGTGTTAGAAAATGGTTCAGAGGATTTCCCCCTTGACAGTTCAAAACATTCCTAATTCTTCCTCAGTGAATATCAATAGTTCTATCAGTGTCTAGGGGCAAACTTCCTGACATTCATGTTGTACTTTCAATATGAAAATGTGGCCCAGGTCAATGACTGCCTGGGATTTAGCACAAATATATCTCTGTAAAGGCATTCTATGCCTTCCTATGGTTTACCTATAGAAAAACGTTATTTTTCATATTCTTGCTCTCTTGACTATTTTTTAAAGATCCTTATTGTTTTTTTTCTTATTTCCTTCATAATTTATCATGCGTCTCTTGTAATCCTATACGGCTCAATGATTTAAGTAGGTGAGAAAACCAGAAAACTCAAGTAATTAAATCGTATTTTCACCATTGAAGAAATTCTTCAACAAAAGAGAATTACTTCTAAAAGGAAAGGGAAAACATTACAGAATGCTTGGCTTTGATTAAGTGTTTCAAGTAGTGCAATGATGCAAACTTAAAATTTGTAATAATTTCTAATAATCAGACTTTAATTCATTTTAACCATCTTAGTCTTACCACCTTACAAGTGAAGAGGGCAACTTATAACCTAGTGGACTGAAAATTACAAGATCCTTCGTGAAAAAATTACAAAAACCGGGGCTGGGGATGTGGCTCAAGCGGTAGCACGCTCGCCTGGCATGCGTGCGGCCGGGGTTCGATCCTCAGCACCACATACCAACAAAGATGTTGTGTCCGCCAAGAACTAAGAAAAGTAATAAATATTAAAAAAAAAAAATTACAAGAAACTAAGTCAGAGGTTCTTAAAATGTGATTCCCAGAAAACATGCATCAGAAGCACTCAAGGTATAAATGTAAGAAGATGCATGCAAATCAGAGTTTCTGGATTAGGGCCAGGAACATTCATTTTTAATAGAACGCCCAGGTGTTTCTTACACATGTTGAAATCGGAAGATCACTACTTTTGATTCACTCAAATTATTATTATTATTTTTTTTTTAAAGAGAGAGTGAGAGAGGAGAGAGTGAGAGAGAGAGAGAGAGAGAGAGAATTTTTTTAATATTTTTTAGTTCTCGGCGGACACAACATCTTTGTTGGTATGTGGTGCTGAGGATCGAACCCGGGCCGCACGCATGCCAGGCGAGCATGCTACCGCTTGAGCCACATCCCCAGCCCCACTCAAATTATTTTTGATCCAGGTGAACTGAAAATCCCCGCAAAAGGATGCAGTGGAATCTTCTATTACCCACAGTCTAAGAAGACTTATTCAGTACCAACGATGTGTAAGAGCAGAGGTAGTTTAAAGAAGCCAAAGTGCTCCACTGTTCAGGAACCATCACCAACACGAAGCTGTTCTTCACCACAATGGAAGTTCTTAAGAGAACTAAGGCAATATAAAAGTTCATAACAAGTTATTACTTGGAGCTGGGCATGGTGGTGCATACCTACAATCCCAGCAACTCAGGAGGCTGAGGCAGAAGAACCAAAGTTCAGTGCCAACATAGTGAGACACTATTTCAAAATAAAACGCAAAAAGGTCTGAGGTTCAATGCCCAGTACTGAAAAAAAAGTTATTACTTAAAGATGAAAGTGAAAATTTGTACAATCCTAATTATGTTTTAAAATTCAATATCTAGACCCATAGGTACAATGAAAAAAATTAAACCAAAATGTAACACTATCTCTCAATGTGGTATTTAATCTTGAATTTTTTTCTTTACAGAGTCCTCTATTTCATAAAATTTTAAATTAATGTGTACTACATCATAGAGCTTTTTTTAAAAAATTTTATTGTTTTAGTTGTAGATGAACACAATACCTTTATTTTATTTGTTTTTGGTTTTTTATGTGTTTTTATGTTTTTTTTTTTAATGAACCCATTGCCTTATGCATGCTAGGCAAGTGCTCTACCTCTGAGCCACAACCCTGGCCCCCAAATGTGTACTACTTTTATAACCAGAATTATAAAACTTATTTTTAAAGTTTTTATCTTAAATAAAAATACTTGGGCTTTCTCAGTTAATTATTACTGTCTTTACATATCTAAATATATTTTACTACAATAGTTTTATTACAAAACAGACTATTTAAAAAAAAAATGTGTGTAGCAAGGTGCTGTGATGCACACCTGTAATCCCAGCTACTCTGGAAGTTGAGGGGAGAGGATAGCAAGTTCAAGGTCAGCCTAGAAAACTTATTGAGAGCCTATCTCAAATAAAAAATAAAAAGGGTTGGGGATGTAGCTCAGTGATAGAGCATGGCTCTGAGCTAAATCCCCATTACTATTAAAAAAAAAGTGTGTATAAACCTTGAAACCTAACTTTTATTGCAAAAGTCATTAATGAGAGCAGGAAATATCCACTTGGCTAGTTTTTTTGTTTGCTTGTTTGTTTGTTTTTTTTTTTTTTTTGAATGGGGGAGAGTAGAGGTAAAGAGCCAAGTCAATTACAGATTATGAGGAAGCTCCTCCCAACTCTCCTTCATCCTTCTGCTATGCCACATTCAGTACCAATTCCTTCATTCTACATACATTTTGAAATCTTTGCTGTAAGCCAGATGTTGCTCTGAGTGCTGCATATGCTATTGAAGATGGATAAGCTCCCTGTGTTCCAGCAACTCACATTTGTTTTCATTGGGATTACTATAACATCTAACCTTGTAACTATCAGCAAGCTTTTTTTTTTAAGGCCAACTGTTCTCAAACGTTAGCATACATCTGAATCACCTGGTAGACTTATTATAGTGCATAATTTGGGGCCCCACCCCCAGAGTTTCTGACTGAGTAGTTCTAGAGTAGAAGCTGAGACTCTATGTGTCTAATTTACCTGTTGATGCTAATGTTGCTGTCCTAGGAACCATACTTTGAAAAATTCGGTCCTAGGTCATTTCCAAGTTGTGTTCTTCATATGTAAGAAAAAAAATGGCACTTTTCTTCCAGGGATGAAAAAAATCTAATGAATAGTAACTAGAATATGTCCATAGGTTTTTATAAAAGGTATAACAACACTCAAACCAGTCATTGAGTCTCCTGCCCACATCCTGCATCTCCCTGCTACATCCACCCAGGCAATACCCCACTTTGGCTTAGCCATCTTCACCACTCCTCCTAGCCTGTAAGGTATTACCGGAGTAAGTCACCATTAAGGAGACTGGCATCACTATAATGAGCAGTTGGATACTGCTCAACAAACCTTTGTCTGATTTATCAGCTGACTCTCCATTTTCCCCTGTTCTCAAATTTCTGACTCTCCAGAGTGCCTCCCCCCAATATGGTACTGGGGATTGAATCCAGGGGCACTCAATCACTGAATTACACCTCTAGCTTTTTGTATTTCTTATTTTGAGACAGGGTCTTGCTAAATTGCCCAGACTGATCCTGAACTTGGGATCCTCCTGCCTCAGCCTCCTAAGTAGCTGGGATTACAAGAGTGTGCTATTGTGCACAGCCAGTAGAAAATTTTATGACCTCCACACTGAAAAAATAAAGGTAGCTGGCATGGTGGTGCATACCTCCCAGCAGCTCAGGAGGCTGAGGCAAGAGGATCAAAACCAGTCTCAGTTGTTAAATTCCTCTGTTAGGACAATACCCGAACTGCCCATTAAATATTCCTCCTGATCCTCTGGCTGTTTAATAACTAAGGGCTCTGAGTAGCCCTGCACGTAGGCATCCAGGCCCCAAATCCAATCAGTTTGAATGTGTACCCCGCTTAGAAGTGACCGATCACCCCTGCCCAGCCTGTTCCCGCCGATGAATGTACTAATCAAGTCTAAGAATTATTGTTTGATTTTTCCCTCGGTGTATGGTGATTTGTTAAAAGAGACTGTGATGTATGCAAAGCCCCCGCCCTCCCCAAAAACTGTACTTAAGCACTGCTCAACTCCTGCCTGGGGCTCTGGGCTGCTCTCCTTTCTTGAGTGGGCACGGAGCCCCAGCATGCTGGTTCAATAAATCCCCTTCTGCCAATTGCAAAAAAAAAAAAAAAAAAAAAAAAAAAAACAGTCTCAGCAAAAGCACAAAAGCACGGAGCTAAGTGACACAGTGAGACCCTGTCTCTAAATAAAACACAAATTAGGGCTTGGGAATGTGGCTCAGTGGTCGAATGCCCCTGAGTTCAATCCCTGGTACCTCACCCCCCTCCCTCCAAAAAAAAAAAAAAAAACAGGCAACTTCAGAGAAAAGCCTCAACATCCTGCAGCCAAACCAAACCCCATTCTTTTTTCAATTACAATGGAGTTGGTGTCAGACCTTTAATTTTCCAGCTGTCTCTGCAACCTTCTTCCTTAAGATCTATTTATAAATTATTATGTCTCTTCATCATTCACAAATTCTCCTTCTTTACAGGTGTCACCCTGTCATCATTTTCACATGCCCAAATTTCTCATAATGAAAAGTAGACATTTAAAAAATTTCCTCTTTTCCCTCCCTGCTTATTCAAATCATTTGACAGAGTAAACTATTTCTTTACCTTCATTCCCTCTTTAACCATTGCAATCTGGCTTCTGCACTCCAAATAACTTGGTTTCCAAGATGTTCAGTGACTTTTGTTGTTGTTATTTTTAATTATACATGACAGTAGAGTCAATTTTGTCATATTTATACAAATATGGAGTACATCTTATTCTAATTAGGATGCCCATCTTGTGCTTGTACATGATGTAGAGATTCACTGTGGTGTATTCATATATGTACACAGGAAAGTTATGTCATAGTCCTTCCTCTGTCTTTCCTAATCCTCTCCCCCTCCCTTCCCTTCATTCCCCTTTGTCTAATCCACTGAACTTCTATTCTTTACCCATACCCATTGCTGTGTATTAGCATCCACATATAACAGAGAACATTCGACCTTTGGTTTTTTGGAGATTGGCTTGTTTCACTTAGCATGATAGTCTCCACATCCATCCATTTAATGGCAAATTTCCTAAATGGGCAATTGTCAGACCCTCTTTGCATTGGACACTTCTCAAGCCCTCCCATCCCCTTTTCATCCACCCATCTGCTGAAATCTGTTAATGACTCTCATTCTTCATCTCATTTACTTTTCAAATCTGCCTTTTGAAATTCTACCTCCTCAATACCTTTAGAATCTATCCAATCTGCTTCACTGTCTCTACTACTCCTCGAGGCCAACACCACTTCTCATCAGAACCTCTGTAAACACCTTCAAGCTAGATTCTCCGTATTAATCCTGCCCTAGACTGCAATTCATGTTCTGTACTCCACTCTGGGCAGCCTGGTATCCTTCCTATTCCTCAAAGCAAAACTTTTCTCACAGGTATTTTATGCACCTGGGAGAGTCTGCCTTTTCAACACCAGGCTAACAACTTCAGATCTTGGTGTAACTCCCTGTGTCTCCTTTATCCTAAGAGAGCTCTTCCAGAACACTCCATAACCAGCAGATCAATTATCTGTCTACCCCTGCAAGCTTTTTAAGGGCAGAGAGCACGTCTCTTTGAGCCTATGTTTGACTTGTAGAACAATGTATCTCCCACACTTAGCAAAGTATCTGGCACAGATATACAACTGTTGAATAAATAAATGAATTTGTGAGTAAAATTTCACTGACAGAAAATACATGTTCTCAAACCATGAAAGTACTTATGTCATCTTCAGGTCACAAAGGAGCCTCCCACAAGATTTATACTTCTAATGACAACAGAGCTAACTTGTATTTCTCCAGTGTGCTAAGCCCTGGGTGGAGCCTTTTCATGCATTATTTGGCTTTAATTCTTATGATTTTGTGAAGTATCATGAACCTTGATTTATACATGAACAATTTCCAGAGAAATTAAATAACTTGTTCAGGGTCACCAGCTATCAAATGGATGAAACTTATTCAAACTGAAGTCTCCCTAATTGCAAATCCTGTGTTCTTAAACAGTACCTATTCTCTGGATCTGAGCAAGGAAAAGCTAGGAGCCAGCATTCCTCCCTCAAAACAAAAGCCAAGAAGTTGTGAAACTATTTTTCTAAGAAGCCCTGTGAGCACAAAGAAAACAAGAGATAACAATCCAGAATCAATTAAAAAAGAGATTCTTGGGACAATTAAAGATGTTTGTAATTTACCAAGTTTAAAATTAGAATCTATTGATGTAATCAACTATGTTAACAGATTAAAAAAGAGAAGCCATATTTATCTCAAGGGACACAGAAAAATCATTCAATAAAATTTCACATCCACTAGTGACTTAAAAATAAAATGTTTTTATAAAGATAGGAGGCAATGTGAAGCACCTATACTCAATAGAACATTAGCAACATTCTTTTTTAAAAAAACGTTGGGCAAGATGGTGCCCACCTGTTACCCCAGCAGTTCAGGAGGCAGAAGGATCACAAGTTCAAAACCAGCCTCAGCAAAATAGAAAAACAAAAAGTGGGTGAGGGATGTAGTCCAGTGGTTAAATACTTGGTATTTAAAAAAAAAAAAAAAAAAGAAAAGAAAAGAAAAGAAAGAAAGAAAGAAAGAAAAGAAAGCCAGGAAATGAAGAAAAAAACATCAGGAGTCTGACTACCCCCAGGGGTTAGAATTCACACAAGAAATATGGGTTTGAGGTACAGTTGGATAGCTGTGTGGGAGTTCTACATTTTCTACATTAGGTTATATATAAATCATGGAAGTTAATTTTACTATAATGACTTATAAATTCCATATACACATAACAATTTGGTTTTGTTTAATGTCCCAGAGGCTAAATCTCAAGTAGAAAAGAATTCTATGCTTGAACTGATTTCAGTCCATTGAGGATGGGTGAAGAGCTTTCAACTGTTTGGGGTTGTATTGTCCTAATGTTTATCTCCTTCCATTTTGTTTTTATTGAAACAACCCTGATACTGTCTTAATTCAGCAGGTAAATCTTGATTTTAGCCTAGGGGCCAACCCAAACCCCCAACAGTGCTAAATAAAGTGAGAAGATCCAATCTTGAAAATCTCCATCTTTTCTTACTCCATGAAGGTTCTTCCTTGAGTTGGGCTGAGGGGGTGCAAACTGACCTTACAAACTCCGATAAATGGTCGCAGATGATTATACTTTGCAATTGCAGTGCATAGCAGTCTTAGGGCTCTGACAGCCCTAAGACTACTGGTAGCTCTCAAAAAGGGGGGCTTCTTATTCTCCACCCACAAAGGGCAGCGCAGGAACCACCATCTGGAGAGAATGTTTATTCACTCAGAAAGTGAAAGTGCTTTCCCTTTTTACTTTTAAGAAATATGACAGAAAAACATCTCCTGTATTTTGCAGTGAACAACATGGAGGCAAGAATCTTTGCTTAGCTTGGATCAGAAGTGAAGAAAGCAAGCTTTGTGATGATTTCTCTTTACAGGGAAAAGAAATGTTCTTTCACCTCATTTCCACCTGAGCATCTGGGTGGAAATTAGTAGTGTTGGCCCTACAGGGATGGGAGATCTGTTGCTCCTATGGTCCAGCAATGCAAACAACTTAAAAACATTTTTTTATACAACAAAGGAATAAAGCTGGAATGTAACCATCCTTCCTAGAAACAGATATAGAGCTGTTCACCTCATTCTTGAATGAACGACCAGAAGTCGTCAAGCACAGGGTCCACTAACTTGCCCAGACCGACATAAACTTGAGATCCTCCCACTTCAGCCTCCCCAGTAGCTGGGATTACAGGTGTACACCACTGTAACCTGCTTCCTGCTATTTTCTTTCAATGTCTTGAAGGAATAGTTTACATATAGTACATATAGTTTCCAAAAATAAATAAATAAACACATTTAAGCTTATATTCCTCTAAGAGCCATTTTAGTTAAGGCCCATGAATTTTGGAATAAGCATTCTCTTTTTTTTTGTTAAATTCTAAATATCCCTTAATTTTATATATTAAGATACAGAGCAGAGTATAATTGATTTTAGAGAATCCTAATTAAAAGACATACCTGGTATAGAAAAATAGTTTATTATATATCTATTTATTCACTTTATTACTTATTTAATTATTATTTAATTATTATTATGCAAGAAATAGCTGTGACAGAGAAATATTAGAAGTTTCATAAAGTAATAAGAAAAATAATCACTGGAAGGCAGCCACTTCTGACATATACCTTTTCAGATATCCTGAGATGCCTTGGTACAGAACTAATTCAGTAAAGGCATTTTATTTAGTCCATTGTAACTACTTGGAAGCCCAGAGCCAGTGTACCTTTATGTACAAAGCAGTCTTTTACAATTTGTGTGATCAGGCAAGTAGTATAAACATTTGTAGTATATGAAGACCTTCACAGGAAGCCATGTGCAAATCTGGATGGTTTCTATTCTGACCCTCAGAGATGTGGCCCTTCACTAAGAATGCTGAAACACAGGCTGGGTGATTGTGGGAAAGTCATGGAAATGGTAGAGCCAACTACTGATAGGGAGGGTTGGGACCTGGCAGACCTGGGTCTGCATCTCAGCTCTGCCAATGCCTGTGTACTTCTGGGAAGATTATTTCCCCTGTACCCTGGGCATCTGTACCAGTATTTCACCTAAAGAAACAAGCAACATATGTAAATGCTTTGCAGCATATGGGCTCCAGAAGCATTCTGCATTCTGATGTGGTGCAGGGGAACTGAGACAAAGAGAGAGGAACTGACCTCTCAAAGCAAAATAGAGGGGCTGGGGCTATAGCTCAGTGGCAGAGCACTTGCCTAGCATGTGTGAGGCACTGGGTTCAATTCTCAGCACCACATAAAAATAAACAGATAAAACAAAGGCATTTTGTCCATCTACAACTAAAAAAAAGTTAAAAAAAAAAAAAAGGCAAAATAGAGAACTGAGAGCAGTCCTATAGAGATGCCAATAAGCCACACAGGTCCAAAGCAACTGGCAGATCTCAGTGGGCTCTGCTCTTGCCATCCTCCTGTCTGAGGAGAGAACTCATCAGTTGGTAGCAATGGAGAAATGGAATGTTTACCTCAGATTATTCATGAGGAAGCTGCCTCTCAGATGTGAGCCCGTGACTGAAAATATTGCGGGAAAATTAAGGAGAACAGAAGAGCTGAGCTGGCTCAGCCACTCACTTGGAGTATTTGCCTTGTTCTTTCTGGATTAGGAAGATCATCGTTGATAGATATAGGGTCTGCTCTGTGCTTCTCTCCTTTCAGGCTCCTTTCCATTCCCAACCCCTACATCCAAGCTGGTTAAATTTAAATAATTAATAGTGTCCATAGAAATACCAACTTTTATTTAATGAAAATTATTTTTTAAAAAGTTTTTTAAAACTTTTATATATATATATATAATAAAAAATGACAGATGTTTGGTGACAGTCCCTATTTTTTAAATGGGTCATATAGTTTAGGATAAGCCTTGGGTTTTGTGAATCCACTCAAGTCTCATTCCTCCTATATCCCCAGAAAAGTGAAGTTCCCAATGATATTCTAGTCAAGCAGTTCAGTAGATACTGTGCTAATTAAGGAAGGAAACTGAATCAAGACAGCCTACAAAGATTTTTTTTTTTTTTCACAAAATGGTTAAGACCCAAAAGACTCACAACATTAACTTTTAATTTAGTGACCCAGAACATCCAATTACCTATCAACTCTACAAAATTATGTTTAAACATAGTGCTCTTAGACTATATGTGTTTACAAAGTGAAGGGAAGACAAGGGGAAAATAAAACAATCAATGTGCCCTCCAAATCTAGCCAAAAGTTATAAATTAGTCTCTCCCCTCAGAAAAGTAAACTTAGAAAAGTGGCAGAGAATGTGGAAAAGAAGGTTATAGCTCTTGCCTGTGCTAGTTTATTCAGCATACAGAACTCCAAAGTCTGAGCAATATCAGTCTAGATGTTAGGAGATGGTAATGTCCCTGCAACAGATGTTCATATTATAAATCTCACATTCAAGCTCATAGATGTGAATTCTGCAATTCCAGAACCCACTTGGGGGAAGAGTTAAAATGGTAACAAATGTAAAGCATGCTTAGAAAACATTTATGGTCTCTGAATTGTTTTGCTTTTTATATCTTGTTTATAAATACACTGACCTGTAAGACATAGCATATGACAGCTGCCAGTCCAACCCAGCTGTGAAGACTGTACATATTGGGGATATTCTGGGCATTGTGGAAATCAAAAACGGCCACCAGAGCGATAACTGCAAGAATGGTAGCAACACCATTTAAGCCTGCATGGATGGATTTCATCAGGAACTTGCTGCATTTCCAGGTCCATGGCAGTCTGTAGACGATGATGGCTAAGGAGACAGAAGTTGTTTTTAAAGAATCAACACAAAATAAACAACTCAACCCAGTAGACACTTTCTTTTGTAAGACCCCTTTCCCTTGGCTTCCACTTCTCACATACTCCTGCCCCTCAGTGCCTCATTCTTGGACTCCTTTACTGTCATTCTACTCCTGAGTACGTGCCCAAAAGAAATATGTACATATGTTCACTAAAAAATACTAGAATGTTTTTTTTTTTTTTAAACAAATTTTTTTTTTTTTTTTTTAATTTTTTAGTTCTCGGCGGACACAACATCTTTGTTGGTATGTGGTGCTGAGGATCGAACCCGGGCCGCACGCATGCCAGGCGAGCGCGCTACCGCTTGAGCCACATCCCCAGCCCACTAGAATGTTACTAGCAGCACCATTTATAATAGTCAAAACCCTGGAAAACTTCCCAATAACTCATCAATAGAATGAATAAATAAATTATGATATATTCACGCTATGAAATAATGTATATTATTTCAAATAACAAATTATTTGAAATAATTTGTACTACATCCAATGATAGGAATCAACCTACAAAGCGAATCCCAAGAAGCCAGACATTAACAAGTATATAGTTATGATTCAATTTGTGTAAAGTGTAAAAACAGACAAAACTCATCTCTTCAGTTAGAGAAGTCAGTAGTGGTCCTTCTGAGGAAGGGGTACCACAGGCAATAGAACACGCCAGAAAGTCCAAAAGTTCCTATTGATAGTTTCTCAGTCTGGATGCTGGTGTTCACTAAGAAAAGATTCATCTATATGTATCTGCACATAGATTAAACTTAAAATTTTTTCAAAGCCTTTCTACTCAAGAGTCCTGAATTAAGCAATAGATTATATGGCCACCTTATCCAGAATGCAATTAATTTTGTTCTGAAGAACATATTCTGCCATTATCCGTATCTCTCGTTCATGTATTTAAAAAAATTAAATGTGTGGAAATGTGTGGCAGATTTAAAAGTTTAAAGAATACTTCCTTGATAGATGTATTCCACGCTATCAGCAATTTATCATGGACATTTCTTAATTCTAGCAAATAAAAAAGAATCCTAACTATCAAAGACATTTATAATTTGAATATATAAAACTTCTTAGGATCATATAAATGTAAGGGATTATTTAGTCCCTTCTCAGGCAAAAATACATCTAAACCTACAAAGACAGATGCAAATGCAGCCTCTTTAAAGTTTTCCGCGTAAGAGTCATTCTTCCTAATTTTTGGACACTTTTCAACATTTGATAGCCTTCACCATCAGAACAGTATTCCTTTTATTTAATCCAAACTCTGAAGGACTGCTCCTTACCAATTTCAGTGTGCATATAGGTATCTTAAAAGTGTTGATTGATTATACCTCCTTGATGACATGGAGACTTTGGATAATGAATTTTTTCAAACCAGTAATTTTAATATCTTGAAAAGCAAACTTTTAAAACTAGCTCTAGGTCCCTTCTCATCTCTACTCCATCTTCTCTGAGTACATTAATGTGTCTTGCTATTTCTCTCTTGAATCAACAGAGCCTGCGACAGACCCAGGTTCAAAGAATGTAACTCCATAAGTATTTTTAAAATTCTTATTTAATTGTAGATTTACATGCGGTTGTAAGAAATAATACAAAAAAGATCTCATATACTCTTCACCCAGTTTCCCCCAAAAGTAACATCTTACATAACTATAATACAATATCACATCCAGGAAGTTTAGGTGGATATAATCCACTGACCCAAATCAGAGTTCACCAGTTTTATCTTATTTGTACGTGACCTATAAGTATTTATAAAAAAAATGTTTGCAAAGTACATTCTGTACACTAGTCAAAGTCTAGAAATCAAAGTGATGTGAAGTCAAACATTGGTTTACCCACCTCATACTTTTTCTCCCCTGAGGGTTGAGAGCACACCCTATATAATTCTCTAGTTTTCAGGGAGAGCAAATCCTCTCTACCCAATGACTAAGTGACCATTTATCCACTGCTGAGAGCCATAGCCAAGTAGGAATGACATGGCATTTTTGGTTGAAAGGTGACCCCAGCAAGCCACTGAGATGATAATGATTATGTTAAGATGTGCATTCAATTGGAGATTAGACCCTGCAGTCTGCCTAGGCCTGCTACTTTGGAGCTCTTGCAGGACTCCCGGAGAGTTCCCATTGGTTGGAGAAGTGCGGTAGGAGGGAACTCCGGAGGAGGGATTTCCTGTTGGTGTAGTGTGTCCCGAGAGAAAAACGTGTGCATGATTTGCGGAAGAAATCCCGGGGAGCGTGTGTGGAGTGTGCTGGTGGAGTTCAGAAATAAAGTTTGTTCCTGCTTCAGTGGCTCGTGATTTGTGCCCAGCCAGACTGCGGCAATCCACAAATGGAGCCTTTTGCAAAATGTGTGATTACGCAGTAGTAAAATAAAAATGTGCAATATCTAAATACATACGTTATACATCTCCCCCCTCCTGGTTTAACCTCATTTGTAACACACACACACACACACACACACACACACACACACTTGCTAGGGAACAGACACAATGCTAGTGTCTATTTACATTTTAATTCTCAACTCTCTAAGAAAGGTGTGATTATTATCACTGTTATACAGAGGAAGAAGCTGAGTCACAGAGAGGATAAGCAGTTTGTTCAACCTCAATAAATGCTTTATAATGTTATTGCTAACAGGGCACAATGGTGTGCACCTGTAATCCCAGCTTCTTGGGAGGCTGAGGCATAAGATTGCAAGTTCCAGGTCAGCCTGGGCAACACAGTGAAACTCCATCTCAAAATACTTATATATTATTATCATCACCATATTATCAACCAAGCACCTGCAGGAAGAAATCTTAGGTGGGTGAACTTGAACAGCTATATAAAAGGAAGTAATCAGGATGTGTTTGCTTGAAAAGCAAGTTATAACAGTATACCATATACAGCTTTTTCTCTCTTACTTGGATGACAGTTTATCAAAAATTCCCCAAATAAAACTAATTTCTGCGGTTAAAAGTCAGGATTAGCTTCTATAACTAAAAGGAGTTGCAAGGGTGACCAGGGAACCCTGGAATATAGTTTCTTGACTTGGGTACCCAGGTGTGTCCATGTTGGGAAAACACCTCACATGACTTAGGCACTCTTGTGCATGCTGTTCTTCAAAAAAAAAAAAAAAAAGTTTAAGAAATTGTTGCCAAAAACCCCAAGACCACTGCATTCCCAGTGAAGACTCTGTACTCTTCTCCATGCCTGGGGCACAGGAATGTGTCAAGTTTTTCATAACACAGAAATCTATTCCTTTTGAATGTCAAAACTTGATTTTTAAACTTTTCACCTTCATGTTTGTTGTTTGTTTTTCTTTTTTCTTTTTTTTTTTTTTTTGAGAAAGGATTTCAAAGACAGGCTGGTCTTGAACTCCCACATCAGCTTCCAAGTAGCAAGTTTTGCAAATGGGCTGCATACTAGCTTTCTTTCTCCAGCAGTTGCATGAATGGAACCTATTTAATTCCTCATAGATGATGTTAGGTTATTAACAAAACACCAATCATTATCCTATTACTTTAGAAGGAAGATCTCATTTGCTTCTGATCCAAATGGACCCAGACAATTGTGGTTTTAGAGGCCCTGGGTCTATCTTGGGTTTTCCTACCTCTTCTTCTTCCATCACCCAACTTTATGCTTCATTCTCACCAGCACTGATTACTGGCATATAGATTTTCATGGTGCCCCAAATCTTAACATCTACTAAATCTGAGTAGCGAATATATGGGGATCTATTATATAATTTTTGGTATGGTTGGAAGAGTTCTTTATAGTTTTAAAGTTAAAACAATATTTTTGTGAGCTTGCAAACCCAGTAGTCAATTAGTCTCAAGTGCTCAACAGGCAGCTGGTGGAGTCTTATAGGCTCTTCCAAGTGAGGCACACAGGGTTTTCTGCCCTGGCTACACAGGGGCTCGGCTGCACAGATGAATGTGCTTCAAAATGCTCCCTGGGATAAGCAAAGGTTCAATGTAAAATCATGCATTTCAATGAGCTGTTTATATGCTTTAAAAAAACATACAAACAGCTGAAACATGGTAGACTTTAGGGAAAAAAGGGGAAGTTTAACAAACCAGATCACATTTCTTAAGGAAGAAGTTATTCTCAACAATTATAAAAACTGCCTGCAGCGTGGAATTTAAATATTTCTTGCTTCTTTGGCTTGGCACTTACCTAGACACCATTCCTGAGGTTCAATGAGAAGGAAGAAGAGGTCTGCTAAACCCACAAGAAGGAGAAATGGTATAAAACAGCTACTTGTGACTGGAACAAGGGTTATCTGTTGGAGGCTCTAATTACCAAGACCATTTTTTTTTCCACAAAAAATAAGGGGAAGCGTGAATTATATATGTGATAGATACATTTTAAATCTTTTCAAAGAAAAGCTATTGTTGATGGAACATGCTAGTGTTCTAAACTTAGAAACTAAGGAAGGATTGAAGAGGGAAAGAAATTAGTAACTGTATATAATTATTCTCTAGACAATGAAGAAGAAAATACAGTAACTAGATTTTGAATTTAATTATTGGAAAATTTCTCAGCTCCTAGTTGTATAATCAAAACTCAGAAATATAAGAAAAAACATTCTTTAAGTAATCTCTGGTTTGGCATCACTTTCTCCTCCACATTATATAACTATATATAAGTTGGTCTTATGGAAGGTAAGATGAGAATCTATCAAAGTGGGAGCGGATGAGGAAGGAGTGCTTGGAGGGAGAGGAACATCCCCAGACATGAAAAGCACTGTAACTCTAGTTCCTCTTAGTTTCTGTCTTGTGATTTATGAGGTAGAAATACATTTATTTTGTTCATCATCACATCCCAGAAGTTGGCATGGAGCCTGGCACACAATGGGAATTCAGTAAGTATACGTGAAAATGTAAACTTTTTTTGTGGGGGGAGTACTTGACCACTGAGCCACATCCCCAGTCCTATTTTTTTGTATTTTATTTAGAGACAGGGTCGCAACGAGTTGTTTAGCACCTCGCTTTTTGCTGAGGCTGCCTCTGAACTCACGATCCTCCTGTTTCAGCCTTCAGAGCTACTGGGATTACAGGCCATGTGCCACGGTGCCCGGCTGAAAAAGTAAATCTTATTTATTTATTTATTTATTTTAGTTGTTGATGGACTTTTATTTTATTCATTAATTTATATGTGGTGCTGAGAATCGAACCCAGTGCCTCACACATGTGAGGTAAGTGCTCTACCACTGAGCCACAACCCCAGCCCCAATGAAAAAGTAAATCTTAATAAAGCACAGTAATCATTCAGTATTCCCAGATTCTCTTTTGATATTATTTTCAATTTATTTTTTTTAATTTTTAAAAAATTGTCAATGGATCTTTATTTTATTTATTTATTTGTATACAATGCTGAGGACTGAACTCAGGGCCTCACACATGCCAGGCAAGCACTCTACCATTGAGCAACAACTCCAGCCCCTCAAACTTATTACAGTCAAAAAAATTATATGTGATATACAATATGATGTTTTGATACATGTGTACATTGTGAAGTGGCTATATCAAACTATTTAACATATCCATCACCTTACTTACCAATTTTTGTTATGATAGATCCTCTTTTAAAAGGTACAAATCAAAAACTCAAGACAAATTGTCCTGCTGACCCAAGTACTAGCTAATATGAGACCAAGAAATCCTTTCAAGTAAGTAAAAAAGATTCTGCACTTAGGCCTGCGTGACGGCTTTAAGTTAATTTAAAAATAAGTTATTGAGCTCAAACTATACTGGAATTTTAAACATAAGTTCTACTTAAACATTCTGTGTCATGATAATTTCCTCCCTCTGAATAAAGTCTTATTTTTTGCTTCTTGATAGAATACTTAGAACAGGATTATCTATCTTTACAACTCATTTTCCTGTCCACCCATGACTTTACCAGATTCTATCCAAAGGACCTCAAGTTGAAATTGAAAAAAAAAAAATCCCCTTTAAATTCCTGCAGCAGCTGTCAGAGAATCAGACCTCTGAAATGTGCCTGGGCCTGTGCATCTGCACTGTCTCATTGCATGAATATCATGAAAACAAGAAACATCTCTCTAAAGTGACTGAAATCATCCCAAAGGCAGCTACTTGGGATCAAATATGTGTATGAAAATAGAAAAAGATCAATTTATTGGCTAGACATTTATAAATAAATATCCAGAAATTTTGTTTTCTTAGAAAGATCAGCTAACCAGGTATGATGCTACATGCCTGTAATCCCAGTAACTTAGCACTGAGCCAACAGAAAAACAAATTCAAGACCAGACTGGGAAACTGAGCAAGACCCTGCCTCAAAATAGAGGCAAAATAGAATAAAAAAGGGCTGAAGATGTAGCTCAATAGTAAAATACCCCTGGGTTCAATCCCTAGTACCACTAAAGGAAGGGAGGGAAGGAAGAAAGGAGGGAAAGAGGGGAAAAGAAAAGAAATATCAGCTATATCCAGCTATAGTTTTTTGTGTCTCATATGAATATTATGACAGATTAGAAACAGTCCAGGTTCACATATCACCTAATTATCTGATGTGGCCAAATTCAAATGAGAATTTGAATTTAAGGTCGGAGCCAGTTTTAAGTATTCAGGGATCAGTATAACTTACATTCTTAGAAATAAAAAACCATTTCTCCTCTCTAACCAATTCAAATGTGAAGAACTTATAGACATGACTGCATCTTTTTTTTGGGGGGGGGGGGCGTGCTGGGGATGAAACCCAGGGCCACACACATGCTAAGCAATCATTCTGCTACTGACCTGTAACTCCTATTGAGCAATTGAGCAGACCTCTCTCTGCTTCCTGGCTGCCATGTCCTGAGCTATTTTCCTCCATCACACCCTTCTGCCATGATGTCCTACCTCACCTCAGACCTAGAGCTATAGAGTCAGCTGACCATAGACTAAACCTCTGCAACAGTGAACCAAAATAAACTTTTCCTTCTCTAAATTGTTCTCATCAGGTCTTTTGGTCATGAAGATGAAAAATCTGACTAAAATATAAAGTATCTGGAATTAGACTTGGATCTATATTTTTGGAGGCTACTATTCAACACACTGCATATCCCTTATAGGAATTCTGGAAATGAGGTCTAGAGTATTACAAGAGAAAATGGTTCCTACAGGGTGTGATCCACCAGTATGCATTTCATCTCCTCGTATCTGAGCTGGAATCTGGAAAGAGGACTGTTTAAGGAGAGCTATATGTATGGTTAAATGAATTACTGAGGCCAGGGTGCCCACCAAAGAGGAGTACCTGATGCTGCCCTACTAGCAACCTCAGGTTCCTGTCTTATGTCCTGCTGAACTGACTGATTCTCACTATGGTCCTGGGTAGTTTCTCGTGCCTGAATGTTGTGCTGACCCAGGGAAGACATCTGGTGATACTCCATTCTAAATCCACTTCACTTAATTACTTCATACACTCAATCCTTGTAGGTGTGACTCCTGGTTTAAAGGATTAGCCAAACCTTCATTAATTCAAAGAATATGTGTTGAATGCCTACTCCATGTTAGGTAATGCTATGGATACGTTAGTGAAGAAAACAGACAAAATCCCTACCCTTGGGTAGCTTGCATTCTAGTAGAAAAAGTGAAATAATAAATTAGTAATTTAAATAGTCAGTAGTCAGAATATGGTCAGAATTTGGATAATAATGTATCTAAATTTCTGATGGATTGGATGAGAATTGTGGAAGAGAGGAATGAAGAATGATTGTATAGTTCCGAACATCTAGAAAGATAAGGTTGCCATTTACTGAAATGGTAGAACTTATAAGAGAAGTGATTTTGGGACATGTGAGGAATATCAAGAGCTGAGATTTGGACATGTCTATTTGACATGTTCTAGAGTTCAGGGGAGAGTATGGGATGAGTATATAAAGATGGGAGAGCTCAGTGTATAGATGGCACTTAAAGCCTGGAAGGTGGGTGAGACCACCACAGGAAGGAATGCAGGAAAACTGAAGTACTTAAAATAATGAACCCTGGGAGCTCTAACCTGAAATAATCAGGGAGATGGGGAGCAACCTGCAAAGGAGACAGAGGAGGGGTGGCCAAGAAAGAGAGATCAGCCAAGGAGATGGGTATCCTAGAAGCTGCTCAATCCACCAAGTGAAGGAAGAGAGGAATGAGGGGTCAGTTATGTCAAATACAAGCTTCCAGCCAGGCAATAGGAGGTCTGAGAACTGACCACTGGTATAAGCAATGTGGAAGCAATTGATTATTACTTCAAGAACAATTTTGTGGAGCAGAACAAGAGAGCCTGATTAGAGAAGGTTCAAGAGAGGACAGAGGAAAAGAATTAGAGACTATAGATACAGACTCATATTTCATTATGTTCTACAGTAAGGCCAGAAGAAAATTGAGGCGGTCGCTTGGGAGGGATACAGGGGAGAGAGACAGAGATAGATGGGTCAGGGGAGAGAGAGATTAAGATGACATAAACTATAATATATTGGAAATATCTAAGGGAGGAGGTGAGAAACTTAATGATGCAGAAGAAAAGAGGGAGAATTAAGTGCTGTCCTTAGGTAGGCAAGAGGAGGAACAGAAGATACTACTCAGTAATGAACTAATGAGCTCTGTAGCTTAGAATAAAGATGCCTTTCCAGTACAACTGCATGTCCAGTCTTCCCTGTAGTTGACTAAGCAGTGTTTCTAAATTGTTGAACAGGATAACCACTAGGGGACAGGAAAGGCACTTTTAGTTCAGATGTTGTTGTTATCATTACAATTCAGTAGCTGCAAAACTGGATTTTGTTACTAGCAATTTAACTATGGTGCAGAAATAATTATTTATTAATTCAACAACTATTTATTGGCCTATCATGTGTCAGTTCTAGGTGCTGGAGATTGAGCAGTGAACAAAATAAGCATATCTAAAACATTTATACTAGTTAGTGCATTTATTTATAACAAAAAAATGTGTTCTGAGTTGCTTCCAATTATGTCTTTGTTTTGAAAAAAAAAAAACCTCCTTTCTCTAAGACTGATAGGTTTTGTTATAGAAGCCTGTTTTTCCCCTGGCTAGTTTTGGAATAGATGTTTGGGGCACTTCCTCAAATATCTTCTTTGCAAGAGGGTTTTCAAATATATTTAATTGATCTTGAAATTTAGTCACTTTTACATAGATTAATAGGATATCCTAATTTCCTTTTAAGAACTGCTCTTGATTTCTGTTAGTCTTTTAAATGTTACTTAAATGTAGTTATATTATATCTCACAAAACCAACTTGAGATCATTAAACTATTTAATTTCCCTTCCTTTAGTTTACACCACAAAAGGAGTTCCACACATGGGAAAGTACAAGTATAGAATTGCTAAGACTTCTTCAGCTAAAGTAGACACCTGAATTTTCTACCTTTTACTAAAGAACACATTCCACCTTGTTGAACCTTTTAAAAGACCAAATGCTACTTTGAGAGCATTTATTCATTGCAGTCTTTTCTGCGGCCTTCTTTACAGGGGTTGTTTCTCTGATTTCCTGGCAATATACTTATTTCATGGGAATCATTGCTTTTAGAGAAGCACAAAGCCTCTTCTAAATTCTTCCTCATTAGTGTTAGAGACTGTTAGGTAGATTTCTCTTATTTAAGATTTTGTTTAGCAGGCCACAGTGGCATGTGCCTGTAATCCCAGCTACATGGGAGGCTGAGGCAGAGAATCACTTGAGCCCAGGAATTAAAGGCAAGCAAGACTTCATTTCAAAAAAAAATTTTTTTTGTTTTACATTTTCCATAATCTGATATACTTTAATTTAGAATACATATATTTTCCAAAATATATTTGGAGTATACTTGATTGTGTGTGTGCATGGGTGTGGCGGAGATTTTATTTTTCAACTTCTATATTAGTTTTACTTTCTTCAAGGCTTAAAGTATTTCTGACCCATATTTGTTCTTAAGATAGTTTCAGGGCTGGGGATGTGGCTCAAGCGGTAGCGCGCTCGTCTGGCATGCGTGCGGCCCGGGTTCGATCCCCAGCACCACATACCAACAACGATGTTGTGTCCGCCGAGAACTAAGAAATAAATATTAAAAAAATTCCTCTCTCTCTCTCTCTCCCCTCTCTCACTCTCTCTTTAAAAAAAAAAAAAAAAAGATAGTTTCAAATTCTGTTTACTGTTTGTTATACTGTATTTGTAAAGCACTCTATGCTTAGAGTAATAACTATATGTTAACTTTCCCATCCTTATCTCGAAATATTTGTGTATTATATAAGTGTTCTATTACACCATGTTCATTATTAGAGATCTAAAATCTCATAGCCTTAAAGTTTCCTCCCTAAAGCAATAACATACAGTAAAGAAGCCCAGTATAACATGGATAGTCTGTAACATGTGTGTGCCTCACCATCAATAAAGTCAAGTACAGACTGTTTGACTTAGGATGGTTTGACTTAATGGTTGTTTGACTTTACAATGGTACTAAAGCCATGTGCATTCAGTAGAACTATGCTTCAGATTTTGAATTCTGATCTCTTCCCAGGCTAGCAATATGATTATACTCTCAAGATGGTGAGCAGTGGCAATGAGCCACAGCTCCCAGTTAGCTACACCATCATAACTTTCAATGCTCTACAGAGCATTGTACAGTGTTGCTAACCCAGAGTAGATTAGGAATATGCATTTTCAAATTATACTATTTTCAATATATGATAGGTTTATTGGGGATGTAACTCCATAATAAACCAAGTAGCTTCTGTATTTACTTCTCTTCCCCTGGACACTTCCTACTGCTTGGCGGAGTATGTGTGAGCCAAGATACAGGAGAACCAGGGAGAATTATGTATGAGGTCTACATATATGAAAAAGTTTATGTTCATGTCAGTTACATGTACTACATGATTAAAACACTTTGCAAATTCAGGATCCAAACAATAAACAGGGTGGGTAATGTTGACAAGACAAACATTGAAATATTAACACAAAAGAGAGTGACTAAACCTAAAAAAAATGAGATTTGCATAACAGCAACACATGAAAAATCCCCTAATATCCGTTTACACATTTTTGCCCCAAAGGAAGTATAAACAAATTAAGAGAAATCCACAATTTAGAGAAATCAGAAAATCTTTTACACAAACCCTGTAATGGGTTATAATGTGAACAAAGAGTTTCAAAATGTATTTTAAGTAAAGCTTTTGACTTCTCTGAAGAGAAGACTGCAAAGAATAAGTTCATTGTCCTAAAAGCAGAGAACTCCTTGAAAGTTAGGCCATTGAGAGGACTTAGGCTACTTCCGTGCATATGTTACTTAACTCCTCAGTCCTTCAGTTTACTCATATAATGCATTTAGTGGACACACAAAATTCAAATGCTTTGACTGTGTGTCCTCTGTGGGAAGTCAGGCAACAAGCACTATCACCTGTGTACCCCTTACCTCAACTATTAGAACACACTTCAAGTCTTTGAAGAGCTTCTAGGTTTTAGGGGCTGCTTTCAGAGGTGGAGGGAAGAGATGAAAAAGACTGTTCCTACCACTTTGAATAAACAGAATGTGTACACAACTCTGGTCAAACTAAAAGGCTCCACCGTGAAGGAAAGTGTACTGGTGACATCAACTTTGGAATTTGAGTATTTTTTCCCCTCCTTTTAGCGCAGTAGCAAAACATCTGGGCATTATGCAACAAAATAACTCAGGATGACCAGTGACGCTCACACCCTGAGGAGCATACCAAGGAAGCCTCCAAAGGCTGAGCATTAGTAACACCGTCCACTATACCCCGATTTGAGAACTTGCTCAAAGTTGTAGCACAAGTTTAAAAAGGAAAAACAAAACAAAAACGTCTCTTTAGAAATGAGGCCATGGCTTTTTTCTTCACTTGTTTGTGGGGAATTAAATATTGGTGAAGAAAAAGCAGCCTGCCCAGGGGCCAGATAGAAGATTCCCGCTGGTGGGCATCTCTTTCCCAATTCAGTCCATTCCTCACGATAATTTTCTGCAACATAACTCCAGCCCACCAATTTCTACAATTTGCTAAATGTATTCACAAGGCCACCGCCTTGATTTCACTTTTGAGAAAGTGGTTACAAATAAATGGTGCTTGCGCCACTAACTAGAGGTTCCTCCAGCCAAGCCTCTGAAGACAACTGTCAGTAGGTCGTGAGACCTACCTAACGACAATAAACACCACCATAGACTGAGCCTCCCTCTGAACCCCTCTCCCATCCAGCCTCATCCCGGAAGAAGTAGGCCGGGAGCTGGCACACCGCGGGCAAGCAGCGACACGGCCAACCCCAGGGACGTCGCGCGCGGGAGCATCCCTCGGAGCCACGCAGCCTCAAGCTCTCTCTGGACTTCTCCTACCCCTCGTTTGGGGCCACCGCCCAACAGGAAGCCCCGGAGGGGGAACTTTCGCCAGTGGGCCGCCACATAAACACGCTGGGTTCCAGAGCATCCAATGACTGAGCAGGGCGGCGAAACACCCCTTTGAGTGTGTTTAGACTGAGCGAAGGACCGACTGGGTTTAACTGGGTGAAACCCTGAAAGGATGCTCCGCCACTCGCCGCGGCTACCAGCTGCTCAGCCCCTTTATCCAGAGCTAAGGAAGTTACGGGAGAGGCCAGTTGTCGCCCTTCCATTCGGCCCCGCAGCCTTCCTCTCTCACTCTGCAGCCTTCTAACAAGTTCAGCAAAAGGCCTCTGGCTAGAGAGTTTCTGCGCCCCTGACTGCGCAGGCTCCGCCCACAGAGGCGACTTTTAGGGGCAAGTGGCTGGGAAGCGCGGTGCTGGGGCTTATCTCCACTCTTGTTCCTGCAGACGCGGGGACGTCCCGGTGCGACCCAGACCCACTGCACCGAGCTGGCCGACTCAGGCCAGCTGCGCTCCTCGCCGCTGCCCCCCCGCAACGCGTCCTCGCCGCGCACTCCCACCCGGGCGCCCCCGCTGCAGCGCCGCGATCGCTGCTTTGCCGGGCCCCGCCCGTGCCCCGCCGGAGCCCGCCCTCTTCCTTCTCGCCGGCCACGCTCCACCGCCCCACAGGAGGTGCCCAGTACCGATGCCCTGGATGAAGATAAAGCCTGTCACCGCGAGCACCGGGTGCCAGTTGAACTCGAGCGAGCTCCCGTCCCAGCCGAGCCCCTCTCGGTAGTGGAGGACCCAGATGAGGGTGAAAAGCACCGACAGGAAGCCGACCGGTAGCGCCGACACCAGCAGCGCCAAGAAGCCTCTGTAGCTCTCCATGGCCGTCACAACTTCACGGTCCGCGCCGGGCAGCCTCTGGGTACTAGCTCCCGCCGGCCCCGGGGTCGGGATTTCTTGGCGATGTCTCCGCCTACGGGGAGGGGCTTTCTCGGAGTTGTCAGGGCTGTGGGGCCTCCTGGGGGTGGGCAGCTGGCACAGGATCCGAAGCCGGCCCCACCCCCGGGATCACGCGGCCTTCGAGAGCTCTCCCAGCTCAGTGGCGGCCCACTGGCCCAGCCTCGGAGTTCGCCGAGGGCTGGAGTGACTGATCCAGTTACTTGTGCAGAGAGCGCGCTCAGAGGAATTCAGGCACACCAAACATCTTTTTAACTCTTCCCGCGTCTCTTATTTGTGGGAAGGCCGTGACGCAGAAGAGAGAGATTTGTTCGGTTATGCGTGTGCTTTTAAATGAAGTCTCTTGGGTCCCAATTCTGATGCCAAGGAAGGGTCAAGAAGGAACCTTGGATGGTTTGGGCAGTGGTGGGCTAGCAGCCAAACCACTTGTAGTGTGTGGTGCACTCCTATAATCCCAGCGGGAGGTTCGCAAGTTCCAGGTCAGCCTCAGAAGTTTAGCGAGGCCTTTAGCAACTTAGCAAGAGACCCTGTCTCAAAATTTAAAAAAATAAAAATAAAAAGAGCAGGGGGATGTGGCTCAGTGGCTAAACGTCTCTGGGTTCAATCCTTGGTACCAAAACCAAACCAAACAACGACAAAACAAAATACCAACCAAAAAAATAACCGCTTATTTTTAAGAGGGGAAAACAGGCACCTCCTGGACCCTAAACTTTCCTGTGGTGTGTGATAAAATGGATTTTAAAAGTGCCCACCTAGGTTAGAGCACTTGCTTAGCATGCACAAGGTCCTGGGTTCTATTTCCTGAACCGGGACCTGCAAAACCGATATGAACCAAAAGCCTCTTAGTGGAATCACTTTGACGCCCTGAAGCTTACTCTCTGCTGTTTCTAAAGTTACCTTCCCCCTTCTTCATGGGGCAAGAACATGTCAGTATTATATGTTGCTGTCAGAGAAAAAGGGTCTGACTGCCAGGGTTTCTAGAATGTTTTGGGGAATGTTCATTTCTAACCCTCCTCTGTAACTTATCTTCAAGGTTATTTTACTATATTGTCTTGTTGCAATCTTAATGACCTTGAACTGTGCAGAATGTGTATGGAGGTAATTTTCCAAAGAAGGGTTTTAGGCCAAGAAAGTAGGAATGTCAAACCCTGGTAGTGGGACAAGATTAAAAGGCTAAGAGTGAGAGGCTGCCGATTTTATGTGTGTCATTTAGTTCCCCTTGGTGGGGAGAATAAGAAAATGGAAGAAAAGGACCCCTCCTCACATTAAAGTCTTCCTTTGATCAGGCCCAGCCTAACCCTGACTGGCTCTGATGTCCTTGGCTGTCAGTGTCTCTTGAGGTTCCTGATCACTCCTTATTTACCTTCTTGCCTCTCAATTTGCCTGAGCCTATCTCCACCAAGAACCCATGAGGCTCCCTATGACTGTCTATCTTACATCCTACCCACCTCCCCATCCAGTGCTCGGCATCATTTATCAACATTTAATATAATAATCTGTTTCTGTGGTTGTCTCCTTTTCCAAACTTCCCTTCTAGGCATTAACTGTTTACTCAATAAACATTTGTTGGGCGATTAATGGGACTTAGTGTGCCAATCAGGATCCTATCAGGAAACAGATGGCACATTCCAATTGGGCAATTTAATAAGGAACAGGATTATTTACATATGTGGGTATGGTGTAGGAAACCACAAGGATTATGCAGTGCCCAAGCTTAAAGCAAAGATATCAACTAGAATCTAGAGAGAAAACTATGGAGAGGGCAATCAGACATAGGCCTTGAGTGGACAGATTCAGCCAATTTATAGGAACCCCCAAGAAGGAAGAATATGAAAGGGATTATATATTTCAAACATCCCCCAATGGCTAATCATAACCTAACCAGAAGCCAGAGGGCCTCCATATAGCTCATACATCTTCCCAGGACCCAAGCAAAGTGCAGGAGGGTGAGAGTGGGAATGGATGGAAACTATCACTGAATCTTTCAGTTCTGTTGTTTCAGACAGTTTTTGTTCCTCAGTGCTACAAACATTCCTATTTAATATTACACTGTTTATATTTACTGATTATATTCCTCTGCTACCTCTAGCTAGTAATTCTACAACAGTCATTTTTTCCCCTAAAAGTATCTAATCCTTGTCCCCCTTTGTGGCCCAACTCATCACCTCAATCAACTCTTATTTTCCTTCATAGTAGTAGCAAATGAGAATCTCCAGGATTCCAGACCCCCTAATAAAACACCTCAAGAGAAGAAGACATGTCCTAATGGTAAACTATGGTATAGGACTGTCCTGGAGGTATAAGTTAGAGAATTTCCACTTTAAAATTTAAAGTTGCTTCAGCTTTGATAAAAAAACAGTTATTTAAAAGAGTAATTCTTCACAAGGCATGGTGGTGCATGTCTGTAATCCCTGCCTCTTTGAGGCAGGAGGATCACAAGTTCAAAGCCAGCCTCAGCAAAAGTGAGGCGCTAAGCAACTCAGTGAGATCCTGTCTCTAAAGAAAATATAAAATAGGGCTAGGGATGTGGCTCAGTGGTTAAGTGCCCCTTAGTTCAATCCCCAGTACCAAAAAAAAAAAAAGAGTAACTTCCAATAAATATTGTGAATTAGTATTAACAACTTTTAAAACAGAGTTATTCAATAATAGAAGTTTCTCTCAAGAGACAGTAAGCAGTTTGTCATCAAAGTACTCAATCAGACCAAATAATGTGTCAGCAATGCTAAGTGATTCCTGATGTATATGGTGGGAGGTATTGAACAAGATGGACTTCCTAAAAATATGTGATCCTAAGAACATGTAGTGTTGACACAGATTTTTATTACTCCTGGCAGAAATGAACAATACAGTAAGGAGATATGTTGAGGGGCAGCAGGATCTGAACCCCATGCATGGCAAGATGAGGTACCAGATGCCATCGAGCTATTGAACTTCCAGGTGGTACTGCTACATTTCTTCTGGCATGTGAGGAATTCATTATTCTAAAAGAAAAGTAGTAGTAAGTTGTACCAACTGGTTTGTTTTATATAAAATGTGAACCATTTTTTAAACTTCCAAATGTTGACAATGTATTACTCTTTGCCCCTTAATTCTTCACCCTTTGCCTTGGCTGCACCTTGGAAGGCTGACATCTACAGCTTCTTTGCCCTCTGGCTTCCTATTGGGTTTGACTGATGGGTGATTCTTACCAGAGATTAGGGGGAAGGAAAGAAGACAGGCCAGCCTACTTATCCCACTGTGCCCCCTTGTCAGATCAGGGTTTTTGCTATGGTTATGTTGTTTTGTGCCATGCGACTTTCTAGTGTCCTCTCTCTCACAGTTATGACTCTCAGAGAGTCCAGCAACCGCCCCCTCCCCCAACACATACACATTTGCTTTTTCAGGCCTAGGGTGGATGCAGTTGCTTGTCTTCACCATTCTTGATGGATTCCCTTAAGTCTTAAACCTCTGAAACCATTCCATTTAATAAATTCTCTTCAATAAAATCATTTGTGCAAACCAGATGCTTCCTGCAGCACCCTGACAGGTACAAGTGGGAAAATACTCTGATCTAATACTAGCCTCACCCCAATTGTCCCTGCCTTCTTAGAATGTATTATGGATGGAGGGATAGATAAGGCAAGAGAAAAGCAAAAGCAGGAGGAATAAGATGAGGTCACATTTCCTTTTTACCTTCTACTGGACAAGAAGTTTGAGGATCAGAAAGTTGTCCCAGATGACCAAGATTAAGTTACTCCCTGCTGACACTGTAATTCAAGCCACACCCAGGAAGTGGTCAAAGGCTTCTTAACAAAATGATGAAAGGAACAGTGTTTTAAAAGAACAAAGGCAAACCCATGTTAATGGGAAGAATATACCTTTGTCTCTGGAGGCCTATGAAAGACCTATAGGCAGGCAAATGTTTATTTCTAGGGAAAGTTAACCCCGAGAGGGGTGCCTTTCACAAGCCCTAATGCCAGAGATCAAGAATACAGAAAATAAGTTCGTTATGTATCCTGGAAATTAATGCTCTATCTAAGGTGCAGGTGGCCAAGATTTTCTCCCATTCTGCAGGCCCTCTCTTCACACTCTTGATTGTGTCCTTTGCTGTGAAGAAGCTTTTTAGTTACAGGGATCACAGCTTAGTGGTCAACAAGATGAACTCAAGTTCTAACATTAGCCTGACAGTGGTCTCACCACTTACTAACTAGTTTATGACCCTCATTTCCCTAAATAACTGGAATTCTTTATCTTTTTTGTACCTCAATTTCTTTATTAAATGGGTTCTTTATTAGATGGATTCTTTATTAAATGGGAGGACTAAATGGGTTAGTACATATGTAAAGAACTAAATGACTGGTCTAAAGCACACACTACAAAAAGAAAAAAAAGACAGAACATAAGGAAATATAGTTAATGTAGCCGAGAATGGTTGTTGAAAGAGAAAAGGCATTCAGAACACATTTATTCACTGTCTGTCTAGAACAGTTAGCCTAAGATAAAGTCAGAATTAATGAAGAAAGAAATATCCTAGGACATTTTTCTTATAATCAAGCTTTCTTACACATAAACCAAATGTTATAAGTACATCAAACTGTTTGGATGGGACATCAAACTATGCAAAAAACTGAGCTGAAGGTTTTGAGGAGTAGCCAAAACCATAGTTTTACCTTTGGAGAACTTTATTGGATGCTTTCTTGTTTGGTTTTGTAATAACAGGAGTAAGTGCTTTAATTATAATCTCCTCTGTCACGATGCAATTTTAAAGTGTTCATAGGCAAAGTATCTCTGAATATTATGTCCAGAATTTTGGTTCATGGACATCAGGGTCTAATTGAAGCATGAAAGGACACATGTATCCAGAAAAGATTTCTGAATGTAGACCAGAGTGGCTTTCTTAACAGCCTTACCTATAATCAATTACCTATAGTCAGTTTAGACATATCTCACTAGATCTTGGGAAAACTTGACTATGATTTTTGTTAGAAGGTAAGGCTCTTTTTTAAAGAGAAAATCAAATAGGATAAGTCCAAAATTTTACATTTGTTCCAAAATAACTTGACTCTGTCATTTATGTGTTCCATCTAAGCCTAAAACCTTGAGATTCCAGAAAACAGGAAGCTTTGGAATAAGGGAATATATATTGTTCTCAGACTTCAGTTTGCTACTAGCTTGCTGTGTAATGAGACAATTCACAAGGTCCAAAAAATTAGGCTTCACTTTGCTAATCTGCTAATCAGGATAGTTTTGGACTTGATTAAAGTAATTTTTTGTTTTGTTGTACAGTACTGGGGATTGAACTGAGGGCCTAATGTGGGCTAGGCAAGCACAGTACTACTGAGCTAAATCCCCAGACCTTTTTATTTAATTTGAGACCGGGACGTGCTAAATTGCTCACGCTAGCCTGAAACTTGTGATCCTCCTGCCTCAGACTCCCATATAGCCAGGATTGGAGGTGTGCACCACTCTTAGCCTGGTTTATGTGGAGAGAACATAGATGGGGAGAATGGTATCTTTGCTTTCATTAATTCCTAACTGAAATTTACCCATTTTTTAAATTATGTATGCAGACAATAAACCCCACTAGTCTTCCTGGTAGTTATGATTTTGTTACCAACGTTATCCTTAAGTCACATTAGAATTGATACAAATATTTCAATTTATCATGTATGCTCAGCACTTCTTCAGAGTAATAATAGTAACTAGTTAGATCTGCTACATATTTTATTAATGAATAATTAAGCACATAAATTATTATATCACATATTTATTTTTACTTTTCTAATTTAAAAACTCCTTTTCAATGGGACTGATTTCCTTTGTAATCCTATATTTTGTTTTGTTTTATTTTTAATGCATTTTAAAACAATAATGTGTGGAAAAGTCCACAGGATGCATTAGCTTGCCAAAAGAGTCCACAGCACTTGTGAGGCCTTCATCTTTTTGTTTTCCCACTTCAGAGTAGGAGTCAGCAATTTTCTGTAAAAGCCCAGTAGTAAGTACTATAGGCTTTGCATGCCATATGGTCCCTGTGGCAAATACTCATTTCTGACATTGTAGCATGAAATCAGCCACAGATATATGTAAATAAATGTATGTGGCTGTGTTAAAATAAAACTTGGTTAACAAAAGCATGCTGAAGACTAAATGGAATGAAATATGTTCAAACCACATACCTTATAAGGGACTCAGTAAGACAACAGACAACACACTTAGAAAAAGAACAAAAGACTGCAATAGACACCTTACCAAAAAAAAAAAAAAAAGGGTATATATACTTGATAACTAAGCACAAGAAATGGTGTTCAAAATTACCATCCATTAGGGAAATACAATTTAAAACCACAATGAGATCCTATTATACACCTCAAAGAATGGCTGAAATAAAAACACTGACATTTCTAAATGCTAGCAAGCATGCAAAGGAACTGGATCTCTCATACATCACTGTTGGAAATATACTATGGCACAGCTACTGTGCAAATCAGTCTGGCAATGTCTTACTGACTTTCACGCACACTTGCGATATTTACCCAGCAGCTAAACACTCTTGAACATTTATCCCAAGAAATAAAAAATTATGTTCACACAAAACCCTGTATACAATGCACGCTTGCAATAAGCAAAAACTGGAAACAATGTAAATGTGCTTCGACAGGTGAATGGTTAAGCACCTGTGGTACATCAATAGCAGGGAATGTTGCTCAGCAATAAAAAGGAATGAGCTGGGGTTGAGGCTGTAGCTCAGTGGTAGAGTACTTGCCTCACAACTGTGACCAGATGGATCCTCAGCATCACAAAAAATAAATACATTAGAAGATATTCTGTCCATTTACAACTAAAAAAAATATTTAAGAAAAAAAGGAATGAACTATTGCTACATGCAATATAGGGCTCTCAAGTATATTAAGCTGGGTGAAAAAAGATAATGCAAAAAGTTATTATGTATAGTATGGCTGCATTTCTATAGCATTCCTGAAAGGGCAAAATGATTAGAGAACAGGTCAGCGGTGCCAAGCGTTTGAAGGGAGAAGGCCACATGTGCCAAATGAGCAGCAGGAGGAGCTCCATAGTGAACAGCTCTGAATCTTGACCATGTGGTGGTTCTGTGATTCTTTACTTATGATGAGATGCCATAGTTTGTACATGGAGGCACAGAAAACACCTTAAAGGGCTGGGTGTGTGGTTCAGTCCTTGCCTATCATGTGCAAGGCCCTAAGTTTGATCCCGAGTACTAGGGATTAAAAAGGGGAAAGGAAAGAGTTAAGAACTAGTGAAATCTGGCTCATTTATATTAAGCCAGTGTCATTTTCATGGTGTTAATACTGCACCTTAGAGCTGAGTGTGGTGGACTTGGATCTCTGACGCAGGAGGATGGGAAGTTCAAGGCCAGCCTTGGCAACTTAGCAATACCCTGTCTTATACAATAAAAAGGGCTTGGTTGGAGCTCAGGTGTAAAACACCCCTGGGTTCAATCCCTGATATGAAGAAAAAAAAAATAATGTGACTTAGTTATGTTAGATGATATTATTGGGGGAAGATGGGTGATGGATATTGGGCCCTCCCCACTTTTTATTTATTTATTTTTTTGGTAAATCTGTGAGTCTGTAATTATTTCCAAAGACAAAAACAAAGCAAGCAGTGGACTGAATTTGGCTAAGGTGTGATTTACCAAACTGCTCTTTTATCATTTCCTTGTTATATATATCCCAGAAGGTTCTGACAGACCTGGCTTGGGTCATGGGCCTCTTCTATCACTGTGTATAAATAGAAAGCAAGGCCACCTGATCAGATAGGAGAAGCTGCATGGGGTGGATAGATTGTGCTCTTAAACAAGGAATAGGTGCAAGGTGGACAATGGGTGCAAGGTAGTACGTTCACTAAATGGGGGTCTTAAAATCTCCAAATGAGGAAACACAGCAGGCCACATGTAGATCTGGAACCAGGAACTCAAAACCTCAGGACCAACCATGCTGTCCTCTTTGTAGATCCACATGATCTTCTGCATTGGGTTCTTTCTGCTTTCCTGTGGGCTACAGGTGGTTCCCCACAGTTTTGTGTTTGTTCCCCCAGTTGCTTATATTATTAGGCTCATCTTTTACCTTGTGCTGAAGAATACTAAATGACAACAACTTTTGATTTTCCATTTGGGAATCTGTATTACTAATCATAGGCAATTTTGTCTTTGTGATGCCATCCTTTCCTAGCCCAACAAGTTATGTGTATTATATATATAAGAAAAACCAATGTGTAAAATAAAATATTGTCTCTGGTAAGAATGTGCATGTGTCATTATACTGAAATGCTTAATAAATGGAGAAAATTAAAAACCACTACAACAACTCCAAGACTGACACGTGTCTCCTAGTGTCTGACCAACTCTCTGAAGACTCTTCTGAATCCAGTGCATCCTTCAGGTCATTAATGATCTATGACAAGTAGTGGGGTCAGACAATGACGATGTGGCACAGGGCTCACCCTCTGAGACAGTTTGAGGGGGGGGATGGGAGCTCTGTGCTCAGCAGCTCCTGGCCCAAATGTGTCTGCACCATTCAGGGACAACCATGGTGCTATGTCCCTGTAGCAGAGACAGTGGGGTATCCTCAAAAGTCATGATCCCACTTTATAGGGTGTTAGTGTCTTGAGAATCAACTGCACAGGTCTTCAGTTTAAAGGACCATGTTTCTCTTTGCATCTGAGTGGCCCCACGACTGATGCTTACAACTGGAATGTGGACAGAAATGATAGGAGCCACCTTAGGCCTGGCTGCCCCTAACACCACCCCAGGCCCCATTTTTTACACACTTCTCCGGCCTACTCACCTGCGCTGGCTCCAGGCAAAGGACTCCTAAGGTCCAGAGAGGGATGGGAAACTACTTTATGTAAAGGGCCAGAGAGTAAGGCTTCTTGGTCATATGATCTCTGTCCCAATTGCTCGGCTCTTATGATAGCACAAATATAGCCATTAACAATACAACTAATGGGTGTAATTGTGCTGTAATCACACCATGTTCTCAAATAGGCAATGGGGAGCCAGACCTGGTTCATAGGAGGTTTAGGTATTATTGCTACTTTCATGTGATCTTGGCCACATTGCATAACCTCTCTGCTTCTCAGTTCTTTATTTGTGAAATGAAGGTGGAAATGATGTTAAGATTGTCTAATAAACCTAAGTTCCACAGTATCAACTCAACTGTTATTACCATTCAACCTCTAACTAGGATGTATTTATATATGTGTATGTGTGTCTGTGTATTCATTTTAAAATATTGACAACTTTCTTACTTCAAAACATAAAATTCAAAGAAAATTAGCTCTAAAATATATAGCAAGTAACCTCTCCCCCACTACCCCCCAACCAAGTTTAAGAAAAAGTAGAGGAGAAAATTATCAACAACAAAAGCATCAAGTACTTTTACAGTTTACAGAACTTAACAGACTAAATATAAAAAGAGTGTCAGTAATGAGTTCCAAGCACACATTCTCATTGAACCAGACCACAGGATTGGAGCCTAATCACAGCCATCACACAGGAGAAAAATGGGAAGACTTTCTTTGGAAAGTTCACCACATTATTATTAAATAAGCACACTGGGAGCTAGAATTGTTTGGCTCTACAACAGTACAACACATGGAGAAGAGAGGAATGACAACATGAGTCCTTCAAAAACCTAGTGGTTTGCTCAGCAGAAGAAAGATCATGGAGTCAAAAAGAAATATCAGCTGTCATGGTCATAACGATAGCTGAGATCCATATTTGTGTTTAGGTAGCAATATGCTTTCAAGAAGCCCTGAGCACATGAATCTTCTAAAGCCCACATTGGTGGGATACTAGTAAATAATATACTATTATTCTTGTTAAAGAGAAGAAAAACCTGTAAAAGTCAGGCATGGTGGAATACCTATTATCACAGAAACTCAGGAAACTGAGGGAGGAATATCACTAGTACAAGGCCAGCTTGGGCAACATAGTGAGAACCTGCCTCAAAATAAAAGATAAAAAGGGATGGGGATGTAGCTCAGTGGTAGAGTGCCCTGAGATTCAACCTCCAGTACCACAAAAGAAAAAAGAAAGAAAGAAAAGAAGGAAGAACAAAGAAAGAAAGACATTAATACATAATTGTTTTTTTTTAAAGAGAGAGAGACAGAGAGAGAGAGAGAGACAGAGAAAGAGAATTTTTTTTTAATATTTATTTTTTAGTTTTCGGCGGACACAACATCTTTGTTTGTATGTGGTGCTGAGGATCGAACCCGGGCCGCACGCATGCCAGGCAAGCACGCTACCGCTTAAGCCACATCTCCAGCCCCATTAATACATAATTGTCATGGTTTGAATGTGAGGTGTCCCCCAAAAGCTCATGTGTGAGACAATACAAGAAGGTTCAGAGGAGAAATGCTTGGGTTGTGAGGGTCTTTTTGGAACCGAGAATTGAACTCAGGGGCACTTAGCCAGTGAGCCACATCCCCAGCCCTATTTTGTATTTTATTTAGAGACAAGGTGTCACCAAGTTGCTTAGTCCTGAATACGTTCAGGACTGACATCATAAGGTATCTCCTGCTCACCTTGCCTTGCACTGACAGCTGGAGAAAAGTGCACATCTGTGGTGTCTGTGGTGTTGCTCCAACAGAGCATCCTGTCATAGTCACAAAGCAGGGCTGTGTGTCATACATGCCAGAGTGACTGAGGAGGTGAGAAGGCCACCACTACTTGAGTTTTTCTACAACTGTGCCCAAGAAGGTGACAACCAGTTGAACTTTGCAGTCACTAATCTGGATAAGCAGTCTTGGCCATTTTCCCCACAGGGAGTACTCTTCCTAGATTTGGGTAACTCCAGAGCAGCCTTCAGCACCATTGCCTTGGGGAAGACTTCCAGGGCCCCAGGCTTTTGTACTTTCCCCTTTGCACTTAGCAAAGGTAACTAGGCTAACAATCATACCTTTGTGTTGGTGATCATAAGATTAATATCACTCTCCTCAGCTAGAGAAGTTGAAAGGCCCAGGAGAGGTACTTTTTTTTTTCTGTTTCTCTTATCATTGTGTCCCAAGCACCTGGCCAAATAACTGGCATTCTGTTTAAAGAAACGTATGTATAGATGGGTGCATGAATAAATGAATAAATGTATGAGACTTTAGTGGTTTTAAACTCACTGGTAGAGTGCTTGCCTAGCATGGATTTGATTCCTGAAACCAGGATAAAAAAAAATGTTTTAAGACTAAGGTAAAATGCAAGTTATCCAGTTTAACTTGAATTTCAGATAAACAACAAACATTTTTTTTAGTGTAAGAGTATTTTATACAACATTTGGATATATTTACACTAAAAAAATACTCATTAGTCATTGTGTATCTGAAATTCAAATTTTCAAATTTAATGTGTGTATTGTGTATTCTATATTTAATTTGCTAAAACTAAACATTGGAGCTCAAGGAAACTTGGAAAATTATAGTTTTTTTTTTATGTGATGCTGGGGATGGATCAACCCATTGCCTCAGGTGTGCTAGGCAAGCGGTCTCCCACTGAGCCACAATCCCAGCCCTCAGATTCTTAATTTTAAAGACAAAATGACAAGGGAGGGGAAGATTAGAAGTTCTTAGGACTAGACAAAGAGAAATGAAGGGAAGGAAAGGGGATAGAAATAGAAAAGTCAGTAGAATGAATCAGACATATCTTGCCAATTCTTAAATATGAATACATGACCAATGTAACTTGACATCATATACAACCATAATAATGAGATCTTAATTGGAACAAATTATTCTATATGTATATAATATGTCAAAATACACTTTACTGTCATGTATATATAGGAAAAACAACAACAAAAGTACAGAACCTCAGTATAGAAAGATGTATGCTTCTTAGACTAATGATACAGAAGCATCTAAAGTAATTTTTGAACTTTTCAGTAACATGAACCAATAAATTCCTTTTATCAGTTGAGATGGCTTGAATGGTATTTCTATCCATTTTAACATTCAGAGTCCTTGCTAATATTTGTGTTTTCATATTTCTTATTTCAAGCTGTTAGACTAGTCATCATAGTGCTGTTCATGTAGAAGCTCAATAAATATTTATTAAATAAGTCATAGCTAGATCAATTGAACAATTTGTCTTGCACACATACTCAATTGAAGAATCTGCTCCTAGATACTTGTACTAAAACATACTAAAACAAAAAGTCCAAATATCATTTTAGTTAAGAGAAATTGTTCTGATATATGTAGTAAAAGGGAATTGGAAGTATTATTTCCAAATCAATCATACCACATAAATTTGGCCAACATACTATGTTTAATTCCTTTCATGGTCTTGAAGCCAGATTTAAAGATAGGTAGTCAGTGTAGTTAGGTAAATCAGGTCTAATATCGAGTAAGATCCAAAATGGAGGCCATGTTAAGAATGAATGAGGGGGGGGACCAGAACAACTCTTGGAATGTTAATGGGAAAAGCCCAAGGCCCAGAGCCTATCCCAAAGAAATGTTAATGAAGATTACTTCTTTGGCCCACCTGTGCCCCACCCTTCGGGCCTTCCCACCTACATTCCATCACCGAAAGAACTATAAAAAGGGGAAACAACCACACTTCCACGGATTCCACCTCTTGGGTCCCCTTCTTCCTCTGGGAGAAGTCTTTTCTGCTGTCCTTTAATAAACTTCTACTTTCCACTCTGACCTTGCCTTGGCGTACTTCTCTGGTGTTATTCTCGTCACCAGTCACCAGCGGTAACAGTCTTTTACTTTGCTTTATATTTTTTCCAATAGAACTCCATGCTTTTGGGTACACATACCAAGAGTTGACAGAGTGGAAATTGTGATCACTTGTTCAATTGAGCATGTTGGAAACCAAAGAGAGGCTGAATATTTTTATACCTAGCCCACTAAGTCCCAACTGCCAAAGGACAAAATTATAACAATTTAGTTTAAAGATTTTAATTTGCTTTATTTTTTATTCTAGAATCAAGCAACACTTCATTCCTATAAAATGGAGTTAAATGTTCTGATGCGTTGAGCAGAAGAGATTGATTTTATATACAGAGAAGGATTTTTTTAAAAAGCAGGGGGAAAAAAAAGAACAAAACATAGATTGGTTATTTCAGAGCTACTTTCCTTGGAAGGTGGGGACAGGGAGATAACATCAGAAAAATAACCGGTAACATCAGGTTATGTTACTATATTCATTTTTTCTTAAGGATTAAAAGAGAGGAATTCATTATCATGTCAATTGAAGATGGCCTGTTTGGAAAATTTAGCTGTTACCTCTGTCTTCTGGTTTCTGGGAAGGTCAAATCACAGCTTTGTTTGATTTTGTGATATGGAAGTTTAATGAGTTTTGACTGTTAATCTAGTTGTTGGGGCCTTGTGCAGAAGCCTAATCTAAAACAATGGCTCCCTGTAATTTTTAGTTAAGAGTTGCTAGGCTATTAAAGAACCAAGCCATTTCCCATACAGAAGAAATTAGTTCAATAACAGAAATATATTGAGAGTCAACCACATGCCAGCCATTCTTCTAGCCCATTGGGACACGTAAGAAAACAAAATAAAGATGAGTTGATTTCATGACATTTACGTCCCAGGGAATGTGGATTGAGGGAATGCAGGCTTCGCCTAGAGTGAAACTGTATGTTCTGATAATCTCCAGAGCCCAGAATGGAACCCAGAGTGACTCACGAGGCTGAGACAGGAGCACAGTAAATTGGAGTTACCATCCTTGGCAACTTAGGGAGAACTGTCTCAAAAAATAAAAGGTTGGGGATGTAGCTCAGTGTAGAGCACCCCTGGGTTCAATCCCTAGTGTCAGCCTTGGAGTAACAAGGCACTTACAAGCAGCCACTATTATGTTCAAAGATACTATGTTGGAATCCAGCTCCCATTTGGTAGGTCATGAGATGGCACCCTCCAAGACAAGAGATGGTACCCTTCGAGGTGGACTAAAAGCGAAGCCAGATTTAAAGTTAGGTAGTCAGTGTAGTTAGGTAAATCGGGTCTAATATCATATCGAGTGAAATCTAAAATGGAGGCCATGCTGACAATGATTCCGGGGAAATGCAGGACAACTCATGGAATGTTAATGAAGTGTCATTGAAGTCCCGGAAAGGTCCTAGGCCAAAGTCCACTCCAAAGAAATGTTAATGGAACCCAGGAAACAGCCCCCAACAGATCTGGAGATAGCCCATCCCAAAAAGTGATAATGAAGTCCTTCCTGCCCAGATTACCTGTGTCCCACCCCTTCCAACCTACATTCCATCACCAAAACTATTAAAAGGGGAGACAACCACACTTCCATGGATTCCACCTCTTGGGTCCCCTTCTTCCTCTGGGAGAAGTCTTTTCTGCTGTCCTTTAATAAACTTCTAATCTCTACTCTGACCTTGCCTTGGCATGCTTCTTTGGTGTTATTCTTCAACATTGGGGAAGCAAGGACTCCTCACCAGTCAACAGCGGTAACAAAAGGCTAGAAAGTAAAAATCTGGCCCATATCCTTAGAAAATACTCATCCTTTGGATTTAGACTTTTTTTTTTATTGGTTATTCAAAACATTACAAAGATTGCAGAATCACATCGGTTACACATCCACATTTTTACATAATGCCATAATAGTAACTGTTGTATTCTGCTACCTAACAGTTTGTGATATGGGAAGACACTTGTGAATCCAGATGATACAATCAGCAGGATCTATACTGTGATCCTAGCTGGATGACTTTTTAAAAATTTTTTAAATTTTTTATTACTGCTTTTCATAATCTTACTTTTTAAATTGCACATTGTGCACTTATTGTAAGAAAAAATTAGGAAGACAAAGATAAACAAATCCTTTAAACCTATAATCCAGGGCTGGGGTTGTGGCTCAGTGGTAGAGCACTTGCCTAGCCTGTGTGAGGCACTGGGTTTGATCCTCAGCACCAAATAAAAATAAATACATAAAATAAAGGTGTTGTGTCCATCCGTAACTAAAAATAAATAAATTTTAAAAACCCCATAATAGAAAAAACCCGTATAATCCCATTCTCCCTAGATAATCCCTAATCTGAAAATCTGAAACTCCTTAAATAACAGTATGATGCCTGAAGTGGAAAATTCCACACCATGAAACTTTGTTTTTTCTAAAAATTAATAAAAATATGTATGAAATTACCTTAAGGTTATGTATATGAATGGTATATGAAACATGTGGGTTGCAGGTTTAGACTTTGTTCCCAGTGCGAAGATACGTCATTGTGAATAAGTATTTTGCAATCTGAAATTCAAAACATTCTGGCTCCAAGCATTCGAGTTAAGGAATATTTAATTCGTATCATTTTGGCATGTCTCAACTTGGTATTCAGAAAATATTTAAGTCAATATATGAATCAATACTTCAAAAATAATACTTTACCTTCCTAACTTGGACCTGAAGTTGGTTGACATCTGCCTTTTGAGGAGGGAAAGAGCCAACTTTCCTTCCTACTTGTAAGGGGAGGGAGAAGGGGAAAGTTCCCACATGACAAGTGGAATTTCTCTCCCAAGTGCTTTCCTGGGTTCCTTGGGAGATTTCCCGCTGAGCTTCTCTAGCTGTAATTCCCATGTTACCGCCAGGAAGTCTGTTCCACAGGTACCTCTCTGCTCTGGGTTATTCATTCAGGCCCTTCTTTTTGAAGCTTTCATCTGCTTCCTCTTCCGTGAAGCAGGGGCCAAAACACCTGCTCCACATCTGACAAACTCTGGGAGGACAGAATGCTCCTGATGCAGCCAGCAGCTCTGCATCATCTGGAACCAAGCAGGTCACCCCTCATCTCTCCTGCCCTGTGGGTTTTCAGCAGCAGCAGACAGACTCAGTCCTGTTCCCAAACTCAAGGGAACACAAATAAAGCCATGAAACCCCTCTAACTAGTGGGTTAATGAAGAGACAGTCACTCTTTTCCCCGTCCCCTGTGGGGAGGGAAAACAAATTTACTGCCTAGCTCTGCCCCTAAAAACCTCCTCATAAAATAATCTGCTTCTACTTTCATAATATTTTTCTGTCTTCCTTTCAGTTTCAGAGCTACATAATATGTTCTACATCATTTACTGTGAAATTTCCACTTGGTATTCTGACATCACATCTGTTATTTTACAGTGCCATCTTAGTTTTCTACAGCTGCTGCAACAAATTAGCACAGAACAGTTTAAGCAACACAATTTTATTATCTTCCCAGCACTGTGGGATAGAAATCTGGTTGGTTTCACTGGGCTAAAATCAAGGGGTCACAGGGTCGCTGCGTTCCGTTTTTATTGTTTTCGATACTAGGGATTGAACCCAGGGGTGTGCAATACCACTGAGCTACAACCCTTGTCCTTTTTATTTTTTATTTTGAGGCAAGGTCTCACTAAACTACTGAAGCTGGCCTCAAATTTGCAATTCTCCTGCCTCAAACTCCCTAGTCAGTGGGATTACAGGTATGTGCCACCATGCCCAGCTGCATCCCCCAACCCTAACCCTTTCACACACCCCCGCCCCCACTTTTTTTTTGGTTCTAAGGAAGAATCCACTTCTCTGCCTTTTCTAGCTTTTACAGGCCATGGATATTCCTTGGCTCAACATACCACCTATACAAATGGCATCATCTAAGGTTGTACAGGGCATGATATGAACAACTATATGTGGTAGCCTGGACCAGTTTTATAATATGGGGATTACATTTTACTGTTTCTGACTTGGTCTTCTGTCATTTGTGGCCATAACTTTTGGATATTTTGTTCTGGGAATCCACTCATGGCCATCAACTAAGTCTGTCCCCTTAACTTGGTAGGAAGATTAATTCCAAGAATCAGCAACTATAGCAACCAGTGCCTACCAGATTATTTTGACTACTCAGACCAAGTCTAGATTTAGTTATGTTCCAAGATGTAACAAACCTAGCTTCTAGAAAATCCTTCAAGCCATTTCCATCTCTTAGATAATAAATATACGTTTGAGGTATAACAGGATGATTACTTAAGTCTAAAATGCTAAAATAAGGGTCTAGTCGCCTTCTGGCTCTTCTAATACCAGGAAGCATTTATTTAATACCCAACAGAAAAACTATAATATATTCTGCTGGTCACATTCATGTATGTTATCAGGTCCCAAAAGACATAAAAGTAACAGGGGCATGAACTTGCTTTACTTTGTAGATATTCTGCATTAGTTGCAGCAACATTCTAAATTAGAAAACTTAGAAGACATGAAAATCCTTTCCCCTCATTTGCTTCCAAAAGACTTTACTACTGTAACTTTAAAGTAAGAAATGAATAATATATATTATATATTTATATGTATATATATATACACTAAATTTATGATTATTGATTATAATTTAAAGTTTAGATATACTTAATTTATGTATGCTTAACAGGCTGTAATAATTTTCTACCATAAAATACTTTTCAGTGCAAAGATAATAGTAGAATCCATTGTCAATTTTAGTTTTGTACCTGCAATTCCATTCCATCTACTCCACTATAAAATGTCAGGCATGCATGCCTATTTAAATTATTTTAAAGTAAAGGACTCACAAATTTATTGACTAAATAAAAAGTACAATAGTAATTAATCTTTGTAAAAATTGGTTATTGTTGGGGAGAGAAAAATAAGACATCCTCTTATATTTAAAGAATAGCATTTGGGACACTTGAAGCTCATGAAGCAACAAACTTGCTTTATAGTCCATTATTTGTTCAATTTTGGTTAATATTCCATGTGTACTTGAAAAGTTTTCCTACTCCAAAATCTCAGTGAAATTTTGAAATTGTTAACACTGCATCTATATTTCAGAAGGCAATGTAGAATATTTTTGAGAATTGCATAAAGCAAATATTCTATGTATTTTTCAGTATTTATAAACAATATAAAATGATAAATTTGTACAATCTCTACAGGGCAATTTGATCTAGTAATTCTGTTTCTAGGAATTTATGATACAGATATACACACATAGGTGTGAAATGATATTGCAACATTGCGTATAGTAGCAAATAATTAGATTTAATGTGTAGGTATATCATTGGGGAGCTGGTTAAATAAATTCCATACAACAGAATATTTATATAACCCTACAGAAAAATGAAGAAATTCTGTAATGATCTGGAGTAATAAGCAAAATGTTTTATTAGGGACTTCCAAATACAATGTTACAGATGACGAGGTGCACTGAGGCATCCATCTGCTAAGGAACAATTAGACCTTGGACAGGACCCATTTCTTTGAGACACTGTGGGACTCTGATAAAATAGGGAGTTTTCCAAAGGTGCTTCACCTCCAAACAAAACTAGCAAACAAACAAAGAATCCCAAACCAGAATCATTCTGAGTAAAATGCAGATAGTAGTACTGCTATCAGGATACTAAGGCTTTGGCCAACACAGAATTGGGAAGGATGAACTGAGCCAAGATACTGAAGTAATCCTTGAATGGTGGCATATTTACCTATTAACAGAAGCAGAAATAAATCTTCTCTGGAGGAGAATGTTCTGAGATTTATTTCAATCAATGAGTTTACAACTGAAGACCATGAAGTACATGAGAAGGCAAGGCAAGTCACTATTAGTGAGAATCTGCATAAACAACAGACAAAATACAGAGAATATATGAATAAAATGATTATAAAGTCAAGGAACACAAAAATCAATGTCAGGTAGATTGAAAATCTAGCCTAAGGAAGGAAAAACTATAATGCTCTTAGAAAAGAATGTAGAAGAATATTTTCATGGCCCCAGATGAGCAAAGAATTTTAAATGCAAAATAACAACAGAATGAAAGACTGATAAACTCAACTACACTAAAATTAAGAAGTTCTGTTTCTAAAAATACTCCATTATTATTAGGGATTACAAAGTAAAAAAAGTAAAAGATGGGAAAAGATATTTGCATTACTTATAATCAAGAATGCCTAATAAATATTAATATTCAAAAGTGATAGGACAAACAAGCAAATAGAATAACAGGTAAGATACTTTAACAGTCAATTTACAAAAAGGGATATCCAAATGATCATTAAGCAAAGAGAAGATCTACCTTTAGTAACAGATAAGAGCTAATTAAAGGGCTGGGGATGTGGCTCAAGTGGTAGTGCATGCGTGCAGCCCAGGTTCGATCCTCAGCACCACGTACAAAGAAAGATGTTGTGTTGTGTCCGCTGAAAACTAAAAAATAAATATTAAGATTCTCTCTCTCTCTCTCTCTCTCTCTCTCTCTCTCTCTCTCTCTCTCTCTCTCCCCTCCCCCTTTAAAAAAAATAGAAGAGCTAATTAAAACAAACCTGGGACATACCTCTATTAAATTGGAAAAAAAATGAAGTGTTTAGTGAATGGAGCAACAGAAAGTCTCAAACCCTGCTGTTGGGATTACAAATTGGTATATCTTTTTGAAAAATAGTGCGGCATCCAAGAAAGGTAAACATATACTTAGCTTCCAAGCCCCCAAATTTATTTGTTAATAATTGGCCCAAGTGCAAACAACCAGAATGTCCACCAGGTATAGAATGGATAAGTAAATTTTGCTACAGTTGGAAACTTTACCATAATAAAAACTAACTAAAACATAATGAATAGGAACAAATTGGAGATAAAAATGAATTGTACATAAACAATGTTGAGTAAAAATGATGAAAACAATATAAATAATAAAATTATACTTATATAATATTTTTTAAAAGGCAAAAGTAAGCCACACTTGGTGGCACTCACCTGAAATCCCAGAATCTGGAGGCTGAGGCAGTAGAATTGCAAGTTCAAGACCAGCCTTGGCAACTGAGCAAGACCCTGTCTCAAAGTAAAAAAAAAGAAAAAAGGCTGGAGGACTCATGGAAGATGGCAGAGTAGGAAGTTGCTTTCTAAGTGCTCTGTGACATGAAACCAAAGAGTGGATAAATAGCTTCTCAATTAGGTGGGTAGAACAGGGACTTAACCCTGGGCTCAGAACAGCTTAGGGACTCAGAAGTTTGGACACAATAAATAAAAGAAGAAAGCCTACTGCTGGCACCAGTGACTGTTGGAGCTGATCCACTGTGGGAAAAGCAAGGAGAGGGACTAAGAGGACCTGCATTGTGGCACCATGATGTGTCTTGGTACAGAGAAACCAGAGATCAAGGACGTTGCCAAACTGATCCAGAGGGTGTGCTACACTATATTTTTCTGCAGGAAAGATGCTAAGTATCTCCCAGGTGTCTGCAGAGAGCCAAGGCAGGACCCATTTTGCCATCGTGTTACTGTGGTCTGCAGCTGTGGGAGCAAGTCCAGGAGCCCAGAGCAGGGAAATCTAAACTAGGTCCATAAAACAGACCTGGCAGATGCCTGCCTCATGACTCAGAGTGTGCCTAGGAGACCAGGAGGAAATTAAGCACAGAGAGCATTTTACCCAGGGGAATACAGGTCCAGCCATAGAGACCCATGAGATCCTGTGTCCCTTTTCCCTACTTTGTGTCTGGACTCACAGGACCAGCTAGGGTGGGCCAGGAATTTGATTGGGTGGGCAAGAGGGACTATATGCTTGGAGACTGAGCCTGGAAATCTGGGAAGGGCAGGATCCATGGTTGGCAGAGGGGGCTAAGGGTTGGCTCCTCTGCTGTACCAGTGGAATCCAGGCAAGACTCCTGAGGTATAGCCTCCCAGCACGGTACCTTTGGGGTCTTGGAGTTGTGCTTATTTAAAATCTTCGGACTAACTGACATTCAAGGAAGCACCTGGGGCCTACTTAGACCTAAATCCTGCCTTTAGGAGCTCTGCTTATGGGAACTCCTCCCACAGAACTCTACAGCGATCCCACCATGAGAGTGAGGCAGACAACACTGTGAATTTTTGAACTCCAGCTGGCAACTTGATGAGCAATTTGACAACCTTCGGCCCCTGCTCTTCTGTGCACAGTACATACCTCAAGAAAAGACAAAAAGAGACATTTGGGAAAATACAATGAACATATATTCTCATTGACAATTTTAGACCAATGCAATGCAAACAATTATCTTATTTTTATTAAGAACATTTTTAAAGGGGCTGGGGTTGTGGCTCAGTCATAGAGCACTTGCCTGGCATGTGTGAGGCACTGGGTTTGATCCTCAGCACCATGAAAAAATAAAGGTAAGGAATGTGTCCATCTACAACTAAAAAAAAAAAAAAAAAAAAAGAAGAAGAAGAAGATTTAAAAAATTATTTTATCTTTTCCCTCCCTCCTTCCCTTCCTCCCTCCCTCTCTTTGGCTTGTGTGCTGAATGGTTAATGGACAATTACACATATACATAACTGTCTCTCTTTGCTCATTTCTTGTAGTTTTTAAAGGTAGTTATTTTTCATGACTGCTTTTTAAAGAAATAGTGTTTTGGGTAAGTATATTTTGGTTTTGTTTGTATTGTTCTTTACTTTTCTGTTTCTTTGATTTTCTTTCTCTCTTTTCTTTTGCTAATAGCAAAATTCTATTGTTTTCTCTTTCATTTTTCCTTTAATTTTTTACTCCTATTTTCTCTCCTCCTACCTCATAATCATCACATCCTACATCTCTTCTGCATTCTCCATGTTCCCCTTTTGAAACTGCAAACACTTTGACAAATTTACTGTTTTTACTGTTGGCAATTGCATATCATACCATTTCTGTATATTGTACCAATTAACATTGTAGTTGTCATAGTAGGGATTAAATATTTAGTTTAATGCTGTATATTATTTGCCTTGATTATTATTATTATTTGTCTCCCCTGAAACAGTGAGGTACTAGAAATCTTCAGGGACACCATAAGTTCATAGGGTAGAAACTCTGCTACCTTCAGATAGAGGTAAAAACTTACCAATCAAAAGACATATACTGATAAATGGGTAGACACACAAACAATATGAAGAAGTAAGAGAACAAACTATCCCATATAAGCCAAAATATCCCAATAACAGAAGCCATTGACACCACAGTGGAGGAAATGTCAAGAAGGAATTTAGAATGTTCATATTAAACTGATCTGTAAGGTAAAAGACAATGTAAAAAGTGAAATCAGAGAGAAAATATAAGAAGTGGAAGATCACTTCAAAAAAAAGATATTCTGAAAAAGAATCAAATAGAAATCCTCAAAATGAAGAAATCAATAAACCAAAAAATATTCAATGGAAAACTATTCAATGGAAAACATCACCAATAGACTAGACCACTTGGAAGATATAATTTTGGGCAATGAAGACAAAACATATAATATTGAAAATAAAGTTGACCAAAGAGAAAAGATGTTAAAAGATCATCAACACAATTTTCAAGAAATATGGGATAACATGAAAATGCCAAATTTAAAATTCATAAAGGTAGATTTAAAATTCATAAAGACTCTAAAATACAAAATAAATGAATGAACAACCATTTCAATGAAATAATATCAGAAAATCCCAAATCTTAAGAATAGAATGGAAAACCAAACACAAGAGGCATACAGGACTCCAAATATACAAAATTACAACAGACCTACACCAAGACACATTATTATAAAAATGCCTAACATATAGAATATAGAATTTTAAAAGCTGCTAGAGAAAAACAACAGTTAGAGGTAAACCATCTGTATTTCTCAACCCACATCCTAAAAACTAGGAGATCTTGTAATAGTATATATTAAGCTCTAAAACAAAAATGGATCCCAACCAAGAATACTATACCCAGCAAAACTAAGCTTCAGAATTGAAAATGAATGATAAACCTTCCACAATAAACAAAAGTTAAAAGAATTCACAACTAGAAAGCCCATACTACATAACAGACTCAATAAAATATATTTAAAATTTTTTTTTAATTATAGTTGACACAATACCTCTATTTTACTTATTTATTTATATGTGGTGCTGAGGATTGAACCCAGGGCCTCGAACGTGCTAGGCGAGTGCTCTACCACTGAGCCACAGCCCCAGGCTCTCAATAAAATATTTTATGAAGAATAAAGGAAAAATAAAAGTGAAAACCAGCAAAGGGAGGATCTATATTAATAGTCAATAATAGTCAGTCAAAGGAGAAACTAATTCAAATTAAAAACCATAAAAATCAAAATGATAAGGAATAAAAATCATATCTCAATAATAACATTGAATGTAAATGGCCTAATGCATTAATCAAAAGACATAGACTGGGGCTAGGGTTGCGGCTCAGTGGTAGAGTGCTTGCCTAGCATGTGTGAGGCACTAGGTTCCATCCTCAGCACCATGTAAAAATAAATAAATAAAATAAAAAATATTGTGTCTATATACAACTAAAAAAAAATTTTTAAAGACATAGACCGGCAGACTGGATTAAGAAATAAGACTCAATATGCTGCCAAGAGACTCACCTCATAGGGCCAGACATCCACAGATTGAAGGTAAAATGATGGGAAAAAAATATCATTTTTTCCCTGTTTGTTTACGAGATAACAGGGATCTCATCTCGTAAACAAACAGGTGCTTCTGTCCTCATTTCAGATAAAGTAAACTTCAAGCCAAAGTTAATCTGAAGGGACCAAGAAGGTCATTTTATATTGCTTAAGGGAATTATACATCAAGAAGACATAATAATCATAAATATTTATGCCCCAAACAGTGGAGCATCTATGTACATCAAACAACCCTTCTCAATTTCAAGAATCAAATAGACGGGCTGGGGATGTGGCTCAAGCGGTAGCGCGCTCGACTGGTATGCGTGCGGCCCGGGTTCAATCCTCAGCACCACATACCAACAATGATGTTGTGTCCGCCGAGAAATAAAAAATAAATATTAAAAATTCTCTCTCTAAAAAAAAAAAAAAAAGAATCAAATAGACAACAAAATAATACTAGGTGACTTCAACATGCCTCTCTCATCACTAGATAGGAGCTTCCAAACAAAAACTAAACAAAGAAGCTTTAGAATTAATAAATACAGTTAATAATTTAGACTTAACAGACATATGTAGAATATTTCAACCATCAATGACTGAATACACTTTATTCTCAGTAGCGCACAGATCCTTCTCTAAAATAAGGCCACAAAGCAACTCTTAGCAAATACAAAAAGAGAGAAAAAGAGTATACCTTGCATTCTATCAGATCATAATGGAATGAGATTAGAAATCAATAAGATAAAGAATAGAAACTACTCTAACAGCTGGAGACTAAATAATATATAGTAGGAGAAATCAGAGGTGAAGCAAAAAACCAAAAAACAAAAAAACAACTTAGAAGTAAATGAGAACAGTGATACAACATATCAAAGTATCTGGGACACAATGAAGGAGGTTCTAAAATGAAAATTCATAGTTTTGAGCTCATTCATTAAAGTAGACACCAAATAAATAATTTAACATTGCATGTCAAAGCCTTAGGAAAAAAATCAACACAAAAATCAGTACAGGAGAGGAAATAATTAAAATCAGAGCTGAATTCAATGAAATTGAAATAAAATATTTTAAAAAGTTAATGAAACAAAAAGTTGGGCTGGGCACAGTGGTGTATGTCTATAATCCCAGCGGCTCCCGAGGCTGAGGCAGGAGGATCCCGAGTTCAAAGCCAGCCTCAGTAAAAGTGAGGTGCTAAGCAACTCAATGAGATCCTATCTCTAAATAAAATATAAAATAGGGCTGGGGATGTGGCTTAATGGTCGGGTGCCCCTGAGTTCAATCCCCAGTACCCCCCCACAAAGTTGATTCTTTGAGAAAATAAATAAAATTGATAAACACTCAGTCAAACTAATCAAGAGGAAGAAGGAAAAACTCAAGTTAGTAAAATTTGTGATGAAAAAGTAAATATCACATAGACATTACTGAAATATAGAGAATAATCAGAAATGATTTTGGAAAATTATTCTTGAGTAAGATAGAAAATCATGAAGATATTGACAAATTTCTAGAGACATATGATCTACCCAAATTGAACCAAGAAAATACAGAAAATTTAAACAAATCAATTCCAAGTAATAAAATTGAAGACACCATGAAAAGCCTACCAACAAAGAAAAGTCCAGGACTAGATGGATTCTCAGCTGAGTTCTTCCAGACATTTAAAGAAGAACTTACATCAATCTTCCTCAAATTATTCCATGAAATATAAAAGGAGGGAACCCTTTCAAACTCATTCTGTGAGTCTAGTATCACCCTGATATCTAAACAAGACAAACACACATGAAGAAAAGAAAACTTCAGACCAATAACCCTGATGAACATAGATACAAATATTCTTAATAAAATCCTGGCAAATCGCATACAAAAACATATTGAAAAGATAGTGCACCATGATTATGTGAGTTTCATCCCAGGGATGCAAGGTTGGTCAACACATAAATATCAATAAATGTAATTCACCCTATAAATAGACTTTAAGATAAGAATCACATGATTATCTTTTTTAAAAATTATTTTTATTTTTTAGTTGTAGGTACACACAATACCTTTATCTTATTTTTATGTGGTGCTGAGAATCGAACCCAGTGCCTCACATGTGCTAGGTGAGTGTTCTATCACTGAGCCACAACCCCAGCCCCTCACATGATTATCCTAATAGATGCAAAAAAAGCATTTGACAAAATATAGCATCCATTCATGTTTAAAACACTAGAAAAACTAGGGATAGTAGGAATAAACCTCAACATTGCAAAATCTACATACAAAAAAACAAAGGCCAATGTCATTCTAAAAGGAGAAAAATCTGAAAGCATTCCTTCTAAAAACTGGAACAAGATAGGGATGCTCTCTATCACCATTTTTATTCAACATAGTCTTTGATACTCTAGCCAGAGCATTTATGCAAAAGAAAAAAATTAAAGGGATACAAACAGGAAAAGAAGAACTCAAACTATCTCTGTTTGCCAATTACATGATCCTATATTTAGAAGACCAAAAACAAAAACAAAACAAAACAAAACAAAAAAACCCTCCACCAGAAAACTTCTAGAACTCATAAATAAATTCCACAAAATAGCAGAATACAAAAATTGACACTCATAAATCAATTGTGTTTCTATACACCAGTGATGAGTCAGCTGAAAGAGAAATTAAGAAAACTATCCCATTCACAATAGTCTAAAAAATAACAAAACAAAACGACTTGGGAATCAATCTAACAATGAAAACTACAGAATACTAAGGAAAGAAATAAAAGAAGACCTCAGAAGATGGAAAGATCTCCCATGTTTTCAGATAGGCAGAATTAATATTATCAAAATGGCCATACTACCAAAAGAACTATACAGATTTAATGCAATTCCTCTTAAAATTCTCATTATGTTCTTCATAAAAATAGAAAAAGCATTCACAAAATTCATTTGGAAAAATAAGAGGCCCAGATTAGGTAAAGCAATCCTTAGTGAGAAAAGTAAAGCAGGAGGAATCACAATACAACACCTTAATTATACACAGAACTATAGTAACAAAACCAGCATGGAATTGGCACCAAAACAGGCATGAAGACCAATGGAATAGAATAGAAGACACAGAGACAAATGCACATAAATAGTTATTTTATACTAGACAAAGGCACCAAAAACATACATTGGAGAAAAGATAGCCTCTTCAACAAGTGGTGTTGGAAAAACTAGAAATCCATTATGTAGTAGATTGAAATTGAACTCCTATATCTCACCCTGCACAAAACTCAACTAATTAGAGCAGATTATGCTTAGTGAAGCTAGCCAATCCCTAAAAAACAAATACCAAATGTCTTCTTTGATATAATGAGAGCAACTATGAACAGAGTAGGGAGGAAGAGCAGGAAACAAAAAAGATTGACTTTAAACAGAGACATGAGATGAGAGGGAAAGGGAGAGAAAAGGGAAATTGCATGGAAATGAAGGGAGACCCTCATTGCTATACCAAATTACATATAAGAGGTTGTGAGGGGAATGGGAAAATAAACAAGGAGAGAAATGAATTACAGTAGATGGGGTAGAGAGAGAAGATGGGAAGGGAGGGGAGGGGGATAGTAGGGGATAGGAAAGGTAGCAGAATACAACAGTTACTAATAGGGCATTATGTAAAAATGTGGATGTGTAACCGATGTGATTCTGCAATCTGCATTTGGGGTAAAAATTGGGAGTTCATAACCCATTTCAATCTAATGTATGAAATATGATATGTCAAGAGCTTTGTAATGTTGTGAACAACCAATAATAAATAAATAAATAAATAAAACAAAACAAAACAAACAAAAAAAAAACTCAACTAAAAGTGGATCAAGGACTTAGGTATTAGACCAGAAACCTTGCATCTACTAGAAGGAAATGTAGTCCCATCATGTTGGCTTAGGAACTGACTTTCTCAACTTGACTCCTAAAGAGCAAGAAGTAAAATAAAAAACCAATAAATGAGCTGGTATCACTTAAAAAGCTTCTTCACAGCAAAGGAAACAAACAAGAATGTGAGGAGAGAAGGGAGAAAATCTGTGCCACCTGCACCTCAAATAAGGTGTTAATTACCAGGATATACAAATAACTCAAAAACCTTAATACACCCCCCCCCCAAAAAAGCAAAGAAACTAAACAGACACTTCTCAAAAGAAGAAATATGAACAGTGAATGGTAAACAATATATGAAAAAATGTTCAACATTGCTAGCAATTAGATCAATGCAAATTAAAACTATACTGATATTGCATCTCACGCCAACCAGAATGGCAATTATCAAGTATAGAAGTAACAAAAATGTTGGCAAGAATGTGGGGAAAAGGGTACACTCATACACTCATACCTTGTTGGTGGGACTGCAAATTGGTTCAACCACTCTGGAAAACAGTATGGAGATTTCTCAAAAAATTAGGAATGAAACCACCATTACTCCTGCTCTCAGGAGTTAAAATCAGCATACTACAGTAATGAAGTCACATCAATGTTTATAGCAGCAAATTCACAATAGCTAATTTTCCCCAAGTTCAATCATACACACACACACACACACACACACACACACATACATACACACACACAGGCAAAAATAAACTCTTGCTTAGAGATGCATTCACAGTAAATTTATAAAGAGAAGCAAGAAATTACTGTATCAGAAGTCAGGCAATGATTGTGTCATGGGGAAAGAATAGGACTGTGATGACATAGGCATACATATGTATGTGGTTTCTAGGGTACTGATAGAATTCTATTTCTGGACCTGGGGAATGGCATTATGTAGTTATTTGTCAAGATATAAACCACAAGGGGCTTTTAGGCATGAACAGAAGAACTGAGGGAAAAGTAAAACTTTTCAAGTATGTAGCAAATTTGACTAAATGCTGGACCACAAAGCACATTTCAACAAATATCAAAGAAATGAAAAGGCATAGAATATATTCTCTGTCTATAATGGGATTGAGCTAAAAATAAATGTAAAAAGAGTAGAAGATCAATAAATTTATAAATATAAGAAACATATTTCTAAATGTGCCATTGTTCAGAGAAAAATGATTAAGCATAATTAGATATTTAGATATACCTCTCAAGAAATTAGACAGGGGTGGTGATGTGGCTTAGTGGTAGAGCATTAGCCTAGTATGTGTGAGGTCCCAAGTTGAGTCCTAGCAATACACACACACACACACACACACACACAGGCAAAAATAAACTCAATCTTCCTCCCCACCCCGACACGAAATTAGAAAAAGAGCAGAAAAGGAACCCAAAGAAAGTAAAGATAATGATAAAAACAAAAAATCCACACAATAAAAACACACACATACTCGGAAAAATTAACACAACCAAAATACAATTTTTTTATAAAAAAGAAAAACTAATGAAAATAATAAACTCTGATAAGACTCATCAGGAAGAAAGAAGATACTTGAAGATACTTCAGATTATTAGCCTTCACCAGTGGTAAACAGAACTTTCAGATGTCTAGCATTTACTAATCTTTATTACAAATACTTTAAACAGTTAGAAATCATAAAAAGGATATTATAAATAACTTTACTGTTATAACTTTGAAATTTTAGATGTAAGGGGCAGATTTCTAATAGGACTCTATTCTCCAAAATTGTCACAAGAAGAAAGAGAAAAACAAATCAATTAAAAAACTCCTAAACAAATTAAATCTGCAATTAAAAATCTTTTTAGGGTTTGACAAAGCCAATTTGGTGAATCACAGTTGTTGAGGCGAAGGAGCTAAGGGACAGTTGAGTTTCAACATGCTATAATTTGCAGTAAGTCAGGAGCTAATCAAATACAGTAGAAAGATCAATGACCATGATGATAAAATAGCCAAATGTAAATCTTAGGGTGGCTAATTTACTTTAAAATAACCTTGGGCAATATATATGTAAGAGAGCTTTGCAAAACTATGAAAGAATGGGGCCGGGGATGTGGCTCAAGCGGTAGCGTGCTCGCCTAGCATGCGTGCGGCCTGGGTTCGATCCTCAGCAGCACCACATACCAACAAAGATGTTGTGTCCGCCGAGAACTAAGAAAAAATAAATAAATGTTAAAATTCTCTCTCTCTCTCTCTGTCCCCCTCCCCCTCTCTCTCTCACTCTCTCTTTAAAAAAAAAAAAAAAACTATGAAAGAATAAGATATTACAAAATGCAATGCATTATCTCCTCATAAAACTCAGATAGGATTTTGCAAGGGTTAATTGTGAATACACACAAAACACTTGGAGATGCCTGAGCATGTCAGAACAAGCATGCAAAGACAGATCTTGTATGTAAAAGAAGGTTCCAATTGACATCTCCCATCAATGAGGGTTCTCATTTTCCTGTTAGGCAGATAGACTAAAAGACAGACCACCCCAATTTAATCAGTAACTGAAGTGGCTCAGGGCTTTTGAGAGCTTGTTTTTATTTTTTTATTTTTTGGTACAGGGGATTGAACCTGGGACATGTAATCACTGAGCCACATCCCCAGCTCTTTTATATATATTATTGAGAAGCAGGGTCTTGCTGAGTTGCTAGGGTATTGCTAAGTTGCTGAGGATGGCTTTGATCTCATGATTCTCCTGCCTCAACCTCCCAAGCTGCTAGGATTACAGGTGTGTGTCACTGTGCTCAGATTGAGCTTGTTTTTAAAAACCTAAAGTTTTGTCCTTAAGAGTTTTGAGCTTAACTCTTTGGCCTCTGTTGTTATGGGCTGAATTGTACCTTCCCCCTACCAAATTCATGTTTGAGCTCAACCCCCAATTACCTCATAGTATGATATGATTTCAAGATAAGTTCTTTAAAGAGGTAATTAAATTAAAATGGATTCATTATGGTGGGCTGTAATCCAACATGCTGGATTAGGGCGCAGATACAGAAGGAAGACCATATGAAGAGATATGAAGATCTTGATCTACAAGACAGGATAGAAACCTCAGAAAAAACCAATCCAACTGATGCCTTGATCTTGGATTTCTAGCTTCTAGAATTGTTTTCTAAACTACTCAGTGTGTGGTACTTTGTTATGACATCCCTAGTAAACTAATACACTTATGTACATACACCCGAGGAAGCAACTAGTTGTAATTAGTGATGGACTCCTTCCCCTTAATAAGATCTTTTCCCCTTTAAGTGCTAGAAGACAATGAGGGATTTCAATCTGCTTTTCTGGCCTCATAGTCTCACAGATTATCCTTAAAGTCAGCAAGAGGGAGAAAAAAAAAAACTTGGACTCTGCCAGTTTCTAATAGGTCATATCAGCCCTTCTTGACTGTCAAAAATCCTGAGGGCTTCTTTTTCTTCCATTAGTTTCTCTCTGCCTGTGTCAAGTCCACTGGGGAAGAAAACAAAGACAACCATTAGCTTACTTAGGAAGACTTCTTCTAGAATTTTGGTTCTAGAAGAAGATTTCTCTAGAATTTGGTTCACCTGTTCTTTGTGCCACAACTCTGATAATTTTACTAAAATAATTTTGCAATTTATCCATTCTATTTTTTAGTTGTTGTGAAAAACACTTAATGCTGCAAATTAATAAATCTTGCATAGAAGTTTAGGTTATCAAGCAAAATAACAGCAAGAAACCAACAAAATATAAAAGGATACATGACAATCAAATTGAGCTTATCTTATGATTGTTTTCACACACAGACACACACACACACACACACACACACACACACATAAACAATCAACCAAGGTAATTCATCATATTGGCAGAAGAAAGGGAAAAAAATCATCATTATCTTAGATGTAAAGGCTCAGAAAATTCTACTTATAGTATAAGAAGAATTCTTATCACACTAGGGGTAGAAATTAATTTGTTAAGAGTATCTTTTTAAAATGCATGAAACATGGTACTTAATGGTGAAATGTTGAAATTGCTCTGAAATTAGGAGCATACTTGAGGTCGCAGATAATACAATAAATGCAAGAAAAAGAAATATCAGAATTAAGGACAGATGAAGTAACAAAATTGAGTTAACTTGCATTTCTAGTTAGGCATCAAATTATTTAAAAATAAAATTTTAAAAATATTCCTCTTATAAGGGCATCAAAACATATCAAATACCTAGCAATAAATCTAAAGGAAGATGTATGATGTCTCCATACATCTTAAAATCTAGAAATATTTTAAGAGATTGAAAATCACCTGAATAAAGAATATTAATGTATGGGAAGACTTAAAACAGTAAAGATGTTATTTCTTCCTAAACCTGTCAACAGAGTCAACGCAATCCTAGTCAAAACTGCAATGAGTTTATTTTTGTGGAATTGGCAACAGATTCTAAAATGTTCATGGCAGGTTCAAGACTAGACATGAGACTCCTGAGAAAGAATAATGTGGCATACATACTCTACTAGATATTAAGACATGATACAAGTCTATAGTAATTGAGACAGTATGATACTGATGAAGGTACTAATAGGTCAATAGATCAGAGACACCACATGTAGACACATAATATATGGCAAAAGTATTACTGTAAATGTGGCACTTTTAGTACTAGATTAATTGTTTTTGTGTGTGAAAGGAGGGAGAGTTAGACTCCATCTCACACTACCAATAAAAATCAATCAATTCCAGCTGGATTGTTGCTCTAAATGTAAAAGATAAAGATGAGAGAGAACCCAGAAACAGACCCAGGAAAAGGATGAGAAGGAGATTTACTTTTCCCTTTTGAATATTTTGAATTTAATAACTGCAATGGAACTGTAAGTTACCCTACTACAGCATATCTAAATGGCATTGAAACATGGTGGTTTACAATAATTTCTGTTGGTCTTCAAAGGGATCCAGATCCCTTTCTTGAAATAGACTCAACCTAAGGAAAGATATTGTCAGGAAACCATTTCAAACTAAGTTCTTTTCTTTGTGATATGGATCATGGGTCAATGAGCATTACTGAACTGTGATTCCCAGGTTTCTAGTTCTCAGTTGTATCCTGATTCAGTCCAATCCCAAACGAGGCATTTCTACCTGCTTCTAATACCTTGGATATCTGCTGCATTTAAGGATATTTCCTTATTCTGCAGAGTTGTTCATTCATACTCCTTCATGAGTCTGGGCAATTTTATTAAAAATAGCTCTGTCAATTCCTCTTCCTCCAAATAAATCTATTGATTCTCCTTGAAACATCAATAGGTTAAAAAAAAAAAAACAAATGAGCATAGCCCTAGGTATGAAAAACACACTAATTGTAACACCATATAACACTTTTTATTAGAAGGACTATCAGGGGGCTGGGGATGTGGCTCAAGCGATAGCGCGCTCGCCTGGCATGGGTGCGCCCTGGGTTCGATCCTCAGCACCACATACAAACAAAGATGTTGTGTCTGCCGAAAACTAAAATGTAAATAAAATATTTTTAAAAAAAGAGATTACAGATCAGGGCTGAGAATATAGCTTAGTCAGTAGAGTGCTTGTTTAAAAAAAAAAAAAAACAGGACTATCAGGTACTATGTGCTTTTGAACCCCCTAAATATAGAATTTCTTACTCAATAGAATTTTTTTTTTTTTTTTTTTTGGCAGTGCTGGGGATTGAACTCAGGGCTTTGTGCATGCAAGGCAGGCACTCTACCAACTGAGCTATATCACCAGCCCTCATTCAATACAATTTTGATTAACATGGGCCTATATGAAAATAGCTTTGCTCCATCAATCTGTTTATAATTGCAATAGTCAACTAGAAATTTTACTTCCTAGTTGCATCTCCTTGCCTAATAGCAGGTATCAGTAGTTGCTAAAATGAATCATAGCTTATTCCTATATCATTAAAAATATAATTAACAATGCTGTTCTTTGAAGATCTAATACCTAATGAGTATGGTGATCAAACTCATGAAATAGCCACAGAGGTTATTGCCTAAATAAATTTGATAGTTAATACTTTGAGATGACTCAAAAGTATTCTTAAATATTTCCATGTAGTCTATTAGGTTCAAAATGGGTAACAGATATTTACCACAGCATATTGATGAATTCCAAGATAAATTTTTAGAAAGAAACTCATGCAAACTTATAATACAGTCATTATTTCACTGCCACCTATTAGTGTCAACATTTATAAAATAACAGGTATTATTTCACTGGACTATGAAATGTGTATTTACTCACTGTAGAAGCGTATGAAAACCATATCCACTTGAACTCTGGGAAACACACTTTAGAACTTGGAATAAATAGATCCATTCAGTGCCTGGACTTGCAAATTGGCAGTACTTTTGGGTGTCTCCTACACTTCCTCTTAAGGAATGACTGAAATTTTGTTCTTCCAGCTCCACATGAAACTAATGGCTAGGGCTTGTTTCTATCACCACTCCTACTTCAAAGTCGGCTCCCAGGAATATCCTCATAGCTCTCTTCCTCACCCCTCATGGGGCAGTAACCAGTCTCATATTTGTGAATGAACTTAGAATGAAAGTGCCCTTTGTTTCCTAGATAATAGGAGGAGGAAGTAAGAAAATAAATAATGTTAATACTAAATTCCATTCATTCCAAGTTGTAGATTAAAATAATCAATGTAATATATGAGCTATCTGAAAACTCTTAGAAGAAAACATAGGAGTAAATCTCTGAGAACTTATATTAGGCAGTGATTTCTTAGATGTGACACTAAGAGCACCAACAAAAAAAGATAAAATTGGACTTCAGCAAAATGTAAACCTTTTGTGCTTCAAGAAATACACACACACACACACACACAGAATGAGAAAACATTTGCAAATCACATATCCAATAAGGGATTTGTATCCAGAATTATATAAAGAATTCATAAATCAACAATAAAAGACAATCCCAATAAAAATTGGCCATGAATTTGAGTAGATATTTCTTCAAAGAAGATATACAAATGACCAAGGAACACATAAAAAAAATGTTCAATACCAATAGTCATTAGGGAAATACAAATCAAAACCATGAAAGATCACTTCACACCAACCAGGATAGCTACAATAAAATAAAATGAAATAAAGCAGCTGTATCTGTGACAAAATATCTAAGATAAAACACTTCAAAAGAAAAAAGGTTTGGGCTGGGGTTGTGGCTCAGTGGTAGAGTGCTCGCCTAGCACATGCAAGGCCCTGGGTTGGATCCTAAGTACCACATAAAAATAAAAAAAATAAAGGTATCGTGTCCATCTACAAATAACAAATAAATATTTTTAAAAAAGAAAGAAAAAACGGTTAATTTTGGCTCATGGTTTCAGATGTTTCAGTTCATGGTCAATTGGTTCCATTGCTTCTGGGCCTGTGTCATGCTAAATGAATAAGCCAGTCCCATAATTCCAAAGGTTGAATGTTTTCTCTGATATGTGAAGGCTAACCCACGTACCTGGGGGCGGGGCAGGGGGAGAAGTTTAGTAGATTAGATAATGGGAATAGAGGGAAGGGAGGGGAGACAAGAAAAGGAAAGACAGTGAAGTGAATCTGACATAATTTTCTTATGTACATATATGAAAACGTCATAGTGAATTCCACAAGAATGGGATTCTAACTAGAATAAGATATATTCCATGCTTGTGTAATTATGTCAAATTGCATTATACTGTCATGTACAACTAAAAAGAACCAACAAATAAATAAATAAATAGAATGCCATGGCAGGGTGTTATGGAACTACACAGCCAACCTTATGGAGCCCAGGAAGTGGGGTGGGGTGGGGTGTGTGTGTGTGTGTGTGTGTGTGTATGTGTGTTGAACTTGAGAGAATTTGAGAGAAAGGGAGAGGGGAATCCCTAGGTTCCCAAAATCCCCTTCAACGACACATCCGTAAGACCTAACTTTCTTCTACCCAGCCCTATTAAAGGTTCCACCACAGGCTGATGACCAAGTCTTTAACACATGGGCCACTGGGAGATAATTTTAAATCACAGCAACTGGCGAGAATTTTAAGAAACTGGAACTCTTTGTACATTGTGGTAGGAATATAAAAAGGTATAACTGCTATGAAAAACAGTTCGGAAGTTCCTCAAAAAGTTAAGCAGAATTACCATCTGACCCTGTATTCTACTCCTAAGGATTTACCTAGAAGAACTGAAAAGATAATGTCTAGACAAAAACTTATACACAAATGTTTACACAGCATTATTGATAACAGCCAAAAGGTAGATATTTTAGGTGAATCCATAGAGTCAGAAAGTTGATAAGTGATTGCCAGGGCTCAGGGGAGGAGGATATGGGAGTGACTGCTAATGTATACAGGGTCTCTTTTTGGGGGAATAAAAATATTCTGGAATTAAGTAGTGGTGGTGATGTTGTACACCTTTATGAAGTATATACTTTGATAGGGTTGTTTTTTTGGTATGTGAAATATAGATAAAGGTATAATGAAAGAGCCATAAGGATTAATCTTTTATAAAGAATAAAGAAACTCTATTATCTGACATTATTAAGGAAGGTAGGTTAGTTGGTAGGTCAGTTAGTTTTAAAAAGTCAGTTAAGGGGCTGGAGTAGCTTGGTGGTAGAACATGTGTTGAGCATGCATGAGGCCCTGGGTTCAAATCCATGTGTACACATACCTCTTAGTTAAAAAGGGATTATGTAAAGATATTACAACCTAAAAACATTCTATGCCAATTTAAAATATGAGTGTTTTTACTTAAGTATCTTCATTATAAGATCAAGGTCTTTGCTTTTGGTTTGTTTGCTGATCATTGTTTTCTGCTATTGTTCTGGCATAAACTGCACTTAGTGGTAAATATTTCTCAAAAAATTTTTTTTCTTTGCTGGGGAATGAATCTAGGTCCTAAGCAAGCATTCTTACATTGAGCTACATTCCCAGCCCCTAGAATTGGCATTTTAAAAGATACATCTGAAAAAATTGGGGCCCAGAATCCTTCCAAATTTTTTCGGTTACTCATTCCTTTTGCCAGATAGCCTGTGCTAATTCAGATTCTCTTGATCTCACTCCTCCCTTGTTCTAGTCATGGCTACCAAGACTGTTCTGTGTGGACTCTGAAAACATCATGCTGGCACCACCTGCCCTGTGTCCCTGCAGTCCGGCTGGGCACAATAACCGGGAGGTGACAAGCAACTTGAAGGCTGAAGCAGGAACTGCTTTATTCCGGGGAAACTCAGCGGGAACTGAGCAGGAACTCAAGGTAGCAGGCACCCAAAGTATCGGGAGCCGCTTTATTGCAGGACAGCAGAGGTATATATACCTAACTGTTTACACACAGCTTGACTCAATTAGCATCATCTAGATACAGCAGTCAGCCAATAAGGAATCTCCACCATCTTAATGGCTCGGTGGCGTTGCCTCACAAACCACTCCTCCTGGCAAACTGCCAGGCGCCATCTTGACTTGATTTGCGGTCCCCAACACCTGCCATTGATGTTAAGGTGAATTCTGCCTGTGCAATCTGGAAATTATGGAGAGACATTCTAGAGGTGAGCCTTTAAGGAGTGACAGGTAAGAACTGGAAGGTGAGTTCTTCACCCTTTTTCCCCAACCTTGCATCCCACTCATACTGCTCCGGGACAGTTTTTAATGATTTCTCAGAGATTTGTCCATGAGGTTAAGCATTTAGTTGCACTTACTGGTGACAGACCTGATATCACACCCTCACACTGGCTTTCCTTCTGGATCTGTTTCACCCTGGAAGCTCCTCATTCTTGCTCTCTTGACACTTCATTCCTCACCAAGGATACAGCCTATAAGCTTTTGCCTCAGGCACTGCTTTTGGTGGTGGTGGACCCAAACTAAGGCATTTTTCCAATCTTGTACAGGTATTTTATCCACACCTTATTTGACAGCAATTTTTAGTACCTTAATTTCAGCAAGTCTTTCCAAAGTACTTAATCTTGATAGAAAAATCAAACTTTTCAATATGATAGATAAATTATATAATTACAATCACAACTGGCAAAAAAGAGGTTTAAAATAAACATAATTGGACTTGGCAGTTATACAACCCATGAGTATGCTGGAAGGCACTCATGAGCCTGCTAATTATTTTTTTTTAATGAGCAACAACTTTATTTACTCACATAAAGGCTGATGAAAACCATTACTAGTCCTATTAAAGAAAATCCAACATTTCAATAGAATAGTATCTATTATTTACTCATTAAGTACTCATCATAAGAAATTTTGTAAAACACAATTTGAAAACATCCAGGATGCTTCTTTAATTTTAGTACAATGGATTCAAGACCAAGTATCAAAGCTAGGACACATGCATCAAAGCTAGATTACAAATAATCATAGTCACTATCATCGTCATAATCATCATCATCTTCATGTTTCTTTTCAATGCACTTGACGATCCATTGGCAATATTTTATGATAAAGCCATATTATTCATATATATGAATAATATGGCTTTATCATAAAATAATAAGAATGTTTTTGAGCCCAATTAATGGGTTAATCAGACCGTTCTGAGCTGCTGATGTTGCATGAATTGAGGTTTTTATGGCAGGAAACTGTGAAATATGCCTCTGTACTGTCAACTTTCCACTGTGACATTGGAGTCCCTACTTCAGTTGAAACAGACGTGGTTTGTTGGATTGGCACACTTCGTCTGCTAGTAACTGAACTAACACTTAACCTTGGAACTGTTATTCTTCCCACAGCAGTAGGTGATTTTTTGTAAAGTCTTGGGCCTATAGTTTGGAGCTGTTAAGCAATATCTATAAGGTGGCAACCTAGGACCTGAATATGGCTTGATCAGTGGCAAAAATGTTTGATTTCTTTGCCTTGCAAAATCTAATAAAACATCTCTTGAGAGAGGAGAGGTAAAAGAGTGGTCAGCTCCACATTGGATTACCAATCACACATGTGCATCAACAGTAGCCTTCTTTGCATGGCTTGAATAAATTTTAGCATCATCTAGAATTGTGGTCACATATCAGAAGGCAAATTCCAACATCTGATTTGTAACTCTTGGTTCATATTTTGTAATCCCCATATCCTTTAGGATTCATGTCACCATCTATGCATTTTTCAGCATGCTCTTGGGAGAAGCCATCTTGCAGGACTCCAAGGTATCTGGTGATCAAACATCTTAGCTAAATCTCCCACATTAATGTATTTCAGTCCTGATCTTGATGCAAGTTCTTTGCCTAGTATGGCTTTTTCAATCCCTGATGTACTAATGAGAAGAATGTTCATAAGCAATATACTCCTGCACCTAAGGGTAGAAGTGACTGGAGTCATGCACCCAGCACACCACTGATCCTGCTTATTTTATATATATATATTTTGTAGGTGGACATAATACCTTTGTTTATTTATGTGGTGCTGAGGATTGAACCCATTGCCTCACACATGGTAGGCAAGTGCTGTACCCCAGCCCAGATGATTAATTTTGATGGCCTTTTCTGGCTATCAAAATTGGAATTTTTAAATAATGGCCCATAGTTAAATTCTTAAATGATGATTCGCCACAGCTGAGCTTGTTGGCAAATGCCTATAATCCCAGTGTCTCAAGATGCTGATGCAGGAGGATTCCAAGTTCAACCAGCCTCAGTAAATTAGCGAGGACCTAAGCAACTGAGACCTTGTCTCAAAAAAAAAAAAAAAAAAAAAAAAAAAAGAAAGAAAGAAAAAAAAAAAAAGAAAGAAAGAAAGGGCTGAGGATGTGGCTCAGTGGTAAAGTGCCCCTGGGTTCAATCCCTGGAATCCCAGGTACAAAAAAAAAAACAAAAAAAAAAAAACATTTAGCCAGACAAAGTGACACATGACTGTAGCCTCAGCAATTTCAGAGGTTGAGGCAGGATAATTCCAAGTTTGAGGTCAACCTCAGCAATTGAGTGAGACCCCGTCACATAAGAAAAAAATAAAAACAACTGGGGATGATGTAGCTCAGTGATAAAGTGCCCCTGGGTTCAATCCCTAGGTCAAAACCAACCAAACAAAAAAGGAACATTTAGCCTAAATTAAGATTCACTACTTAAAAAATTATAAGACTGGAACTATTAGAAGTGAACATCAGACAGGGAGGAGTCTGGTTGTACTGAAGGATATTAAACTTAGGAAATTGAACTCTATTTTACCTAGTTCCACATTAAATCTTGAGGGCCTGTTCTAGGAATTCTTTGGTGAACAAGAGGCAATATTCAGAGGCTCTAGAACCAGGAAATTAAAAGTCTCCCATGACAGGGCAAATTGAGCAACTCATGTCTGGAGGATCTCAACCTGCATAAATGGTATCATCTGTAAGTTCTTATGATAATGTGTAAAGCCTGTACCTCCAGCATGCTGTGGTCTCCCCTTGCATTTTTGGAATTATTTCTGTAAATTTCCATACACTTTTCTATTACAGATGTTTTCCTACCCTCTAACTCTGTTGGTGTTTTCCCATCATTTATATTGCTTTCCTGTTTGACAATCAGATCAGTGATAATAAGATTGGGACTGTCAAAAAGATCCCTGAGCTTAGTGGCTAGGTTGATTTAAGTCATAGGTAACCTGCAGGAAAAAGTATGATCTTGGAATACCAGGGTACAATACAAAATTACCCTTGGCACAAATAGATTTATAGATGAAAATGAGAAATTATTTTAATGGAGTATGTCCATTATTTCCTTATTTTGGGGAATTGGCATAATACATAAAAAAGTAATATGTAATGGGGCAGACTTATAATTTCCTGTTACTTTTATTAGCTCCATCTAAAGTGACCATAAGTTCTCCTTGGTTCAGGGAGGCTTGGTTTATCCCTATTATTAGGCAAAATGATTATTGTCTCCTTTCATTCTTAAAACTATCCGAGTTTGGGCAATAAATCATATGATCATTCCAGCTCTAGCCAGAGGCAGAGAGACACTTAAGACTTTCCAGCAGGGACTGGGCATGTAGCATGCAAGGTCTGGGTTAAATCCCTAGCACCACCAGAATGAAACAAATCAAAACAAAAAACTTTCCAGCAGAAATTGAAACAGGAAACTACTGGATTAGGAATCTAGCTGGTAGCACAGACCAAGACAAACTCTGCAAATATAACATTTGGGATGTTACAGTAGGCGTGGCAGTGGGTCCAGTGTACTCTACAAGTACACACTAGGCTGTCAGCAGTCTTTAAGCAGATATTGTGTAACAGCTGAATATATATATTAGTCTTAGAAGAACACTAATATTTATATATATTATATATATATATTAGTTTTAGATGGACACAATAACATTATTTTATTTATTTTTGGGTGCTAACGATCAAATCCAGTGCCTCATACATACAAGGCAAGCTAAAAACCCCAGACCACAGGTGAGTTTTCAGAGAAAAGGTTGGAGCTGGGAAATAATTTAATTAATTGGCTTTGTTCCTTATAGTAGAAAGAGGAGACAAATTGCACACAGGAAAATCAAGTGTTAGAATGGCTTTCAACTATTATTTTTCACATTTTGATCATTCTTGTTGACCTTACAGATAAAGCTTGAAAAGCTATTTATTTGGAGCTTGTCCTTATTTATTTAATAGTTCTCATCGGCTACACATGACAGTAGAAAGTAAGTTCTTCTATTCATTGTACATAAATGGAACAGAATTTTTCACTTCTCTGGTTGTGCATGAAGTAGTCACAGCATTCATGCAATCATACATGTACCTAGGGTAATGATATCCATCTCATTCCACTGACTTTCCTACCCCTTTGCCTCCTCCCCGCTTCCATTTGCCCCATCCAAAGTTCCTCCACCCCCGCCCCCCATATGGATTAGTATCCACTTATCGGAGAAAACATTCAGTCACTGTTTTTTTGAAATTGGCTTATTTTGCTTAGCATGATATTCTCCAACTCCACCCATTTACCTGCAAATGCCATAATTTTATTCTCTTTTAATGCTGAGTGACATCCCATTGTGTATATTTACCACATATTCTTTATCCATTTGTCTACTGAAGGGCTTCCACAGTTTAGCAATTGTGAATTGTGCTGCTATAAACATTGAAGTGGCTTTTTCACTGAGGTATACTGTTTTTAAGTGTTTAGGGTATAGATCAAGGAGTGGGATAGCTGACTCAAATGATGGTTTGGAGCTTGGCCTTTTCAAAGATATAAAAGGGTGTTCAGAATAGGATTCAGAAATGATTGTCTACTTGAGCACACGCCCTTCTAAGATAAATAAAAAATAATTAATTCATCGACTTTTTAAAAAATATATTTATTTATTTTTATGTGATGCTGAGAATCTAACCCAGGGCCTCACACCTGCGAAGCAAATGCTCTACCACTGAGCTACAGCCCCAGCCCCTAAGCCATAGAATGTTTATTGGTAAAACAACTGGTAAAGAATTTATTTTCCTTTGTAGATTTCATTTGAGAGACTTCTTTATGGATACATATTACTCGGGCAGGTAGTGTTCCGAATGAATATTTTCACTGATCTATCTTTATAAATTTAGCTAAATGAGTTTTAACACTTCCCTAGCGATCCAAGTTTTCAAAGCATGTTGAACTCAAGTGAGTTCAAAGTAGTGACTGAGATCACAGGAAGTAATAACTGACTTTTCTACTTTAGATATTATTTTATTTAGTATATGAAACTGCTGGAATGAGATAAGACTGGAGAGGCTCGTAACATGCTCAGAGCTCCTCAAAGTATGTTTTAAATCCTGGGAAGAAAATAATTTGAAGCTGTTAAGATTCTTGCCTTCTGGATCTGGCTTATGAAATTTTACCTGTCTCCTATAAATATGTACAAGAGCTGAAAAGATAAAAAGTGTTGGAAATGCATGGAGATATAAAGTGAAAAATATCAACAGAAGGAAAATCAACTACACTTGAAAAACAGTTTTATTAAAATTAGTTAGCAAACTCTTGGAAGCTCAAGAACTAGAAACACAGGAAAGGAGCAGACAGCATGAAGCCTCACACTAGGAAGACAGGGACAGCAACATGCATTCCCTGATCCTACCCAAGCTAGAAAACACAATTTGAAAGATAGAGATGTCTAGGGAGATATGGTGGAACAGTTGTGCTGTCCAGATGCAGGGGTCATCTGGACACGCAAGTGAATATTTTGGCAAAACAAAGGAGTAGAAAGAAGAACAGTAGGGCATAGGCAGTAACCATCCACGCTTATCAGCTCTTTTGAGACAATTCTTTTATTTTAATTAAGAAACTTTTTTTCTTTTTTTTCCTTCTTCTTTTGGTGTTCTTGCTGTGATGATGATTGGTTTGTGGATACACACACATGTACATACATATTTGTTTCTTTTTTCTCATTTTTATGATATTTATTTTTCCTTGTCTTTTGAGGATTGAAGTTTTTGGTTTATTTTTGTTTTGTATTGGTTCATTTCTTTCCTTTCTTCTCCTGCTACAGTCAAATTCTCTTGTATTTTCTCCTATTACTTAGTTTTATTTTTAAAATTTTTTTTTCTTCTTTATAACTATCACTTATTACATACATATCTTTTGCTATATACATATTTGCTATATACATATTTTCAATATTCTTAACATGGTCTTTTGAAGAGAAGAAGTTCTAAATCTTGATAAAATTTAATATATCATTTTATTTATTTATCTTTTTAACAGATCATTCTTCTGGTATTATATCTAAGAACATTTTGTTTAAAGTAGTAGTTCTCAACTGAGAGTGATTTTGCATCTAAGGGAGCATTAGGCAAGTCTGGGATATTTCTGGTTGTCCTAATTGTGATACTACTGGTATCTAGTGGATAGAGAATTGAGGGTCCTGTTAAACATCCTACAATATACAAGATAGCCTCCTACCACAAAGAATTAGACAAACCCCAAATGCCATTAGTGCCAGAGTTGAAATACTATGGTCTGATGCAAAAATCACAAAGACTTTCTCCTATGTTTTCTCTTGTAGATTTTGTTGTTTTATCACTATGATCCAATTTTTAATTTTTTTATGTTACAAGTTTGAATCAGAGTTCTTTTTTTTTGCATACAGATGTACAACGCATAGGGAATAATATTCAGTTTTTCACCATTAAGTATGATATTACCTGTACGTAATATGGATGAGAAAGTCAACAAAGAGTTAAAAATATTGAAAAATAATGAATTAGAAATCTTGGAAATCAAAGACACAACAAATCAAATAAAACTGTTCAGTTAAGGCTGGGGTTGTAGCTCAGCGCTAGAGCACTTTCCTAGCCATGTGTGAGGCACTGGGTTGGATCCTCAACACCACATATAAATAAACAAACAAACAAACAAACAAATAAATAAATATTTTAAAAAACTGTTCAGTTAAAAGTCTCTTTAAGGGTCTGGGGGTTATGGATCTGTGGTAGAGCACTTGCCTAGTATGTGTGAGGCACTGGGTTTGATCCTCAGCAATACATATAAATAAATGAATAAAATAAAGGTGCATCAACATCTAAAAAATTATTTAAAAAAAAAGGCTCTCTGGTAAAGTACACCATGCTGAAGACAGAATATCAGAGCTTGAAAACAAAGTAGCCAAGCCTGACATTCAAATAGTATTAAAGAAAATAAAATATATGACCAGACTATTCAAGAACTCTGGGATAACATTAAGAGATCAAATTTAAGAATAATTAAAATTGAAGAGCACTGGGAGATTCAGGTGAATAACATGGAAACCTCTTTGGGAAAACACTAACAATAATTTCCAATCCCTGAGAATGAAATGGACATTCAAATACAGGAACAATTTAGAACCCCAAATAAACAAGATAAAAAAAAATAAACTTTGCATGACACAATTAAAATACTTAACATATGGAACAAGGATAGTCTTAAAAGCCTCAAGTGAAAAATGTTAGGTCACATTAGAAGCAAGCCAATCAGAAATACTTCTGATTTATCAGCAAAAATTAAAAATTCAGGAGGCCTGGAACAAAGTATTCCAAGTCCTGAAAGAAAATAATCATCCACCAAGATTGCAATAGCCAGCAAAGCTACCCTTCAGGATAAAGGAAGAAATAAAAACTTTACAAATAAGCAGAAACTAAAAGAATTCATGATTGCTAAGCTAGTGTTACAGAAAATACTTAAAATACTTCACACAGAAGAAATAAAAAACAAACCTCAGAGATCACAAATGGACAAGTCCAATTTGAAGAGTAGTTAAGCAAATGAAAAACAGGACTTAAACATTTGAAATAAATCAAAATGGCAAGAATTCATAAATCTCTTTGTACAATAACATAGAATGTAAATGGTCCCAACTTTCCAATTAAAAGACATAGGCTAACAGGATGAACTTAAAAAAAAAAAAAAAAAAGAACCAACTAAATGTTCTTTGCAAAAGACATACCTTACAGGCAAAACCAGCACATTACAGGCTGAAAGTAAAATGGAGCCTGAAAACAAGCAGATGTAGCTACTCTCATACATGACAAACAGACTTAAAACCAAAATTAATCAGAACCCCAAATAAACAAGATCAAAAAATAAACTTTAATCAGAAGAGACAAAGAAGTTCCCTGATAAAGGGAACAATCTAACAAGAAGATATGATAGTATATATGTATGCCCCAAATGTTGGTATGCTTAATTACATAAAACAGACACTAATTGAATTAAAGACTCAGATAAGACACTACTACAATAAAACTGGGTGATTTTAATACACCTCTCTCACAAATAAATCAGTCATCCAGACATAAACTCAGTAAAGACTCTTTGGACTTAAAAAATATTATAAATCAAATGAACTTAATAGACATCTATAAAATATTACATTCAACAACAAAAGCTGAATATAATTCTTCTTAGCAGTTCATGAAACCATATTTTAGGCTACAAAGCAACTGTTATCAAACACAAAAAAATTATATAATTCCTTGAGCCTTTGGGATCAAAAGGGAATGAAATTAGAGATTAACACCAAAAACTCTACAGGAACTATATAAACACATGGAGATTGAAAAACTTTTAAACGATGAATTGGTATTAGAAGAAATCAGGGGAAAAATTTAAAAATTCTTAGAATCAAATGAGAATAGTTACACAACATACCAATACCTCTGGGTCAGTATGAAGGTAGTCTGAAGAGAAAAGTTTGTAGTTATGAGTGCCTACATAGGAAAAAAGAATGATCTCAAATAAACTGCCTAACAATGCAGCTCAGGTTCCTTGAAAAACAAGAAACAATCCCAAAACCAGCAGAATGAAGGAAGAAATTAAGATCAGAGCCCAAAATCAATAAGATTGAGAAAAAAATTTACAAAGGATCAATGGAATGAAGTTCATTCTTTGAAAAGATAAACAAGATTGGTAAATTCTTTTTTCTAAAATTTTGTTTTATAGTTGTAGATGGACAGAATGCCTTTATTTTGTTTATTTTTATGTGGTGCTAAGAATTGAACCCAGTGCCTCACACCTTAGGCTGTGCTCTGCTACTGAGCTACAGCGCCAGCCTCAAGATTGGTAAATTCTTACTCAAACTAACCAAAAGAAAGAAGATCCAAATTAATAAAATTAGAGATAAAAAGGTAAAAATCCTTAGGTACTGTTTTGAAAACATATAATAAAAAATTTGAAAACCTAGAAGAAATGGATACATTTCTAGATATAAACAACTTGCCAAAATTGTATCAAGAGGACATAGGAAACCAGAACAGATCAATAACTGCAAATGAGATAGAAACAGTAATGAAAAGTTTTCCAACAAGGAAAAGCCCAGAACCAGTATTTCTTATTTTAAGAAATGTTTGTTCATGAATTCTACTAAATGAACAAACATTTCTTAAAATAAGAAATACTAATGGCCAACAAATATATGAAAAAATGCTCAACACAATTATCAATTAGGGAAATGCAAATCAACACTACACTGAGATTTCATCTCACTCCAGTTAGAATAGCAAACATCAAGAATATAAATAATAGGGCTGGGGTTGTGGCTCAGTGGCAGAGAGCTTGCCTCTCACATGTGAGGCACTGGGTTTGAATCCTCAGCACCACATAAAAATAAATAAACAAAATAAAGATATTGTGTCCGAGTATAACTAAAAAATATTTTAAAAAAGAATATAAATAATAAATGCTGGAGAGGATATGGAGAAAAAGGAACAATTTTACATTCTTGGTAGGATTACAAATTAGTACAACCACCATGGAAACTGGTACAGAGGATTCTCAAAAGACTAGAAATGAAACTACCATATGAACTGCTATATCCCTCCTCCATATTAACTCTAAAGAATTAAAGTCTGGGAGCTGGGGTTGTGGCTCAGTGGTAGAGTGCCCACCTAGCATACAGGAGGCACTGGGTTCAATCCTCAGCCCATATAAATGTAAAATAAAGATATTGTGTCCACCTAAAACTTAAAAGAATTAAAGTCTGCATACATGCACATGATATAGTGATACATGCATACCCATGTTTATAGCAGCACGATTTACAATAGCCAAATTCTGGAACCAGCCTAGGTATCAATGGGTGAACAGATAAAGAAAATGTGATATACATGTATATATACAACAGCATTTTATTCAGTCATAAGGAAAAATAAAATTATGTCATTTGCAGGAAAATGGATGAAACTTGAGAACATTAAGTGAAGTAAGCCAAACTGTTTTTTTCTCATGTGGAAGCTAAAGAAGAAAAGTTGGGGAGGGAATTAATAAAAATTGAAAGGAAATCAGCTGAATAGAGGAAAGGAACCAGGGGGAGGAGGTGGGAGGGAAAGGGGAAACACTACAGAATTTGATATTGGCCAAATTATATTGCTATTTGTGTGTATGTACAAATAGGTAACATCAAATCCCATCATTAGGTAGAATTACAATGTACCAATAAAAATATGGAAAAAATGAACTAAGAATACATGTAATACAGATGAATCTCAAAATAACCACACTGAAAGAAAGAAGACAGAAAGAGCACTTATTGTATAATCCATTTACATACAATTATAGAAAATGCAAATTCATCTCAAGTGACAGAAACAGATGAGAGGTTGCCTTGGGAAAAGGGATGAGAAGGGCTCAAGAGAAGGATTAAAAAGGAGTATGAGGAAAGTTTTTGGAGTGACAGGTATGGTCATTATCTTAATTGTGATGATAGTTTCATGAGTATACAAATGACAAAATTTACCAAATTATATACTTTAAATATGTCCAGTTTATTGTATGTCAATTTTATCTCAATAACTCTGTTATGAAAATCTAAAAATCTGATAATTCTAAATTATAATTTGATTTTATTTGCTGACATTTGCTGGATTTATTGCTTTTCAAAATTGGCTATTTTAATTGAGAAAATAAATTAGTATTTATCCAAGATTTTTTCAAAAGTCAAATTCAGTGTTGCCTCTAATAAAGAATCATAATGGGGGTAAGGGTATAGCTTAGTGGTACTGCATATGCCTTAGAATGCATGAGGCCCTAGGTCAATCCTTAGTACCAGGGGGGAAAAAAGACACCAACCAAGAAGTTAAATAGAATTATCAGACAAGTTTTTCAAGCTTTTGCTGGTTTGAAACCTCCCTTTCATTGCTATTATCTGTTAATCTCATGGGATTCTACAAGCGATCCTAGTACCCTGTGTGTGGTATTTTTTAGTGGGTCTATAGAAGAGGCAGAGATTCCCAGTCTCCCAGATAGGGTTTAAGTGACTATGAGGAAAGGGACTGAATCTGTATTCTTTTTAAAAAAAATCTATTTATTTTTTATTTGTATATGATAGCGGAATGCATTACAATTCTTATTACACATATACAGCACAATTTTTCCTATCTCTGGTTGTATACAAAGTATATTCACACCATTAGTGTCTTCATACCTGTACTTTGGATAATAATGATCATCACATTCCACCTTCACTAATAATCCCATGCCCCCTCCCTTCCCCTCCAACCCCTCTACCCTCTCTAGAGTTCGTCTATTCCTCCCATGCTCCCTCTCCCTATCCCACTATGAATCAACCTCCTTATATCAAAGAAAACATTCGGCATTTGGGTTTTGGGGATTGGCTAACTTCACTTGGCATTATGTTCTCTAACTCCATGCCATGATTTTATTCTCTTTCATTGCTGAGTAATATTCCATTGTGTATATGTGCCACATTTTTTTTTATCCATTCATCTATTGAAGGGCATCTAGGTTGGCTCCACAGTTTAGCTATTGTGAATTGTGCTGCGATAAACATTGATGTGGCTGTGTCCCTGTAGTATGCTATTTTTAAGTCCTTTGGGTATAGACCAAGGAGAGGGATAGCTGGGTCATGAATCTGTACTCTTTGGAACAAATTTTAGGGAACTCAAATTGATAATCAGAAAGAGTAAAAGAAAAAAATGAAAGTTTCTAAATTTTTTTAACAGTTCTAAAACATGAATATAATATTTAGTATCACAGCATATGTAGCCTACAGTTAGTGGGAAAGGCATAAAACTTATTTAATACACTTTCATATTAGAGAAAAATTCACCTGATTATATTCCATGTTTGATAAAGAATAATTCAAGCTGAGTTGTGGGCTATCTTTTTTAAAAATATTCTTTTTAAAATATATGTTTAGTTGTTGATGGACATTTATTTATTTATTTATTTATATGCAGTGCTGTAAATTGAACTCAGAGCCTCACACATATTAGGCAGGCACTCTACCACTGAGCTAACAGCCCCTTTGAAAAAGGTTTAGGTTATACATTTGCAACCTGAGTTGTGAGTTAACTTAACAATTATCACAAAGAATGTTTTCAGCAGTTCCTCAAGGTGAGGGTGCAGTGTGAAAAGAATAAAGACCTCAAATATCATTCATAAGAAGACTGTTAAAAACAAGTAGAGGGCTGGGGATGTGGCTCAAGCGGTAGCGTGCTCGCCTGGCATGCGTGCGGCCCGGGTTCGATCTTCACCACCACATACCAACAAAGATGTTGTGTCCGCCGAGAACTAAAAAATAAATATTAAAAATTCTCTCTCTCTCTCTCTCCTCTATCACTCTCTCTTTAAAAAAAAAAAACAAGTAGAAACAATCTATCAATTAGAAGTGATAACACGTCCATCATAAATGTTAAGAAAGGCTATCAACCATGAATGTTAAGTAAAATATAGAGTAACTGGAAGTCTTCTACAGTGTTTGAGGTAAGTGAAATGGTATCCTCCTTTGGAAAAAGGTCTGGCCATTTCTTATTAAACATACACCTACCAGAGGACACAAAAATTCTATCCCAAGAAATGTATCCAAGAGAAATAAAGACATTCACAAAAAAATGTGTACAAGAATGTCTAAAGCAGTTTTATTTATAATAGTAAAATCAAACAAACAAAAGCAGAAATAGTGCAGGGATCTATCAACAAGAAGATAGAAAATTGTGACATATTCATACAAAATATTACTCAGCAATTGAAATATACAACAACATAAATAAATCTCAAAAGCATTATGATGGGTGAAATGAAGTTTTAGGACAGGAAAATCTAATCCAGGATACAGAAGAATCAGAAAAGAGTCACGCGTGAGGGATGGAGATGGCTTGGGAAGAGATAGTAGGAAACTTTTTGGGATGATTGCAATGGTTTCAATTTTGAAAAAGGTTTAGGTTACACATTTGCAAAAAACTGAGGAAATTTATACTGAAAAATTGTGCATTTTATTGCATTAAATTTTAAATTTAAAAATAAATACTAAATAATCATAAACATGCTAATATATTGGGGGCAGTATGCTGACATCTGCAATTTATTTTGACATGTGCTGAATAGTAAGCTGGACAGGTAAATAGTAAAACCAGTTTAATAAAATGTCAAATCCATGTGGTTAGTGTTTGGTTATTCACTATAAAATTCTTTCACCTTTACAGTATATTCAAAATTTTCATAATAAAATGATGGGGAAAGGTCCTTAGTTGATTTTATGTTTCTCTTATATATCCTTTGCTTGAAGTAAAGTTTCTTTCCGTAAAACATAGATTCTATTGAAGCACAGGGACCAAACATTAGCTTCTGAATTTTTTTAAGGATTCTAAAAGGTAGATGATACATGTATAAACATGGTTAAGGAAAAGAAGAAACATATTCCTGGGGCTGGGGTTGTGGTTCAGTGGTAGAGCGCTTGCCTAGCACATGAGAGGCACTGGGTTTGATCCACAGCACCGTATAAAAATAAATTCATAAAATAAAGTTATTGTATCTGTCCATAACTAAAAATAAAAAAGAAACATATTATTGAAAATAATGTTTATTGTCACTACAATTAGTATCACTGAGTATTAAAATGAGTATCATTTTTAAACATCTTCTACTACTGAAAGAAGAACCATCTTTTCTGTCAAATGATGGACTTATTGACTGTGTCTTATCCAAAATTTAGATCTTTAATCATCCTTTAAAACACACAAGCTGGGCTTGGTGGCACATGCCTGTAATTCCAGAGACTCGGGAGGCTGAGGCAGGAGGACTGAAATTTCAAGACCAGCCTCAGCAACTGAGCAAGGCCCTAAGCAACTTAGTGAGACAGTCTCAAAATAAAAAATGTACTGGGGATGTAGCTCAGTGGTAAAAGTACCTCTGGGTTCAATCCTCAGTACTTAAAAAAAAAAACACTAAACACTTTCCTTCATACCTATTATAATTCTAAGTATGTTATACCACATATAGGCTAAAATAACATCCACTGCCTTTTGAGAGTGTTGGAGAAAACTGGCATAAGTTTATAAAAAAAAATCAACATGTGTTTCCCATCTCTGCATTTATTAATTACAGGAACTTGAGCAAATTAACTTATATAAGCTTCACTTTCTTCTCTCATATGTATAAAAGGGAAAGATGATAGCTTATACCTCATATGATTATTTTGAATATCAAGTGAGACAACCATTTTACATGTGTCTTAATGACTGGTATACAGGAAATAATAAAATTAAGTTTCTGTTATTAAAAATAAGTGTGCATAAGACACAAAACATTCAATTGGTAGAAGAATGTTGAGTGCCTTAATTTGTTTAAATAGAATATTATCTTCTCTTCATTTGTCTGTTCAAACAATAACTGATAGGATTTGTTTTGTCTTCTCCCAGAGTTGAAAGAAATAATGTAGAAAGTCAAACAATAATAAGCTTGCTGCATTGATAGTGTGAAAATACAGAAACTTAGATCAAGGAGTGAAATGCAGAAATGTATCTCTTTTCAGTTTAATGTCTGTACTTGCTGAAAAGCAACCTACTTCACTGGGTCTTGTATTAAACACTCAGAAATTTTACCCATAATGTTTTGTACCTGTCACTAGCACTTATTAAGTATGTTGGCACATAGTTAGAGTCACATAGCCAGTGGAGAGGTAGGGTCAAGGTGGGACAGGAAGATGTTAAGTATCATGCCCCATCACCCACAAACTGAATAGCAAAGTCTGCTGTCTGACAGGTGGCAGAATGAGAAGGTGCACGACATTAGATAGTACTGTCTCTTGTTATTTGTGCTATTTAATTTTCCCACATTCTTTGCTATCTTCAGTATCTTTTGGCATCTTTTCTTTTGCAGTGCTGAGGATTGAACTCAGCACTCTTGCACCTGCTGTGTACACTTTACTGTTGAGCTACAACCCCAGACATCTGGCATTGTTTATCAATCATCTAGTTTACATTCTCATATATTGTTAAATTGGCTGAAACTAAGTACTTGCAGCTTATCCTTTTAGTTGGGACTTAGCTCTCCTGTTTGTTACATTGTCCATAATTCCCTACTGTCTTTCACACTGGATGTATTTCCTGCCTAGCCTGTATGGCATTTGGCCTAGTCTAGTCAGATTTCAATGGTAATGATACATTACAAATTTCTTAGTGGTCTATTCCTATCTAGACTAGAAGGATCCTACTCCTAACCCTGCCAGGCACTGCAGGTATTTCTCAAATGCCTTTCTGATTAGATGAGTTCCTCTCTATCGTTTTCTTAAAAGTCAGCGATGAATTAAAAGAGGAAAAACCCAATAACTACCTTAAAAACAACAAAACTCTGCCAGAACTGAAGTCTAAAGACAACCTTGTTCTCTAGAAATGAAGAGCAAACACTGCTGATACACAGCACTGCACTTGCTTTGAAGCTCACATATCATTGTTTTCTTTCTTTTCTCTGCTATTGTGCTTCTCTTACCAGACTTGTTTTTCAGGATGTACATTTACTATGCAGGATTGCTTAGATATAGCTAGTGTCTAACTGAAAATTTGCGGCAAGATCTAGCACACTATAACTATTTAATTGCTTTGTAATCATAATAATATCTTTAAAATCTCTGAAAGCTTAAGAGATATTAAACAGTATTTATTAAATATGCACAAAATAGATTTTTCAATTAGCAGATAATAAATATTATAATTTAACATGAAGATAATTTTATCATCTTGCTTGTGAGGTAATCACTTCTACTTTCCCAGATGGTTATTATACAGAGGATCAGATTCAGAAAAAATTATTTTTAGCTCACATATAAATATTTCAGCTTATTTTATAATGTCAGTACAGGTTAAGTATCCCTAATCTGAAAAATCCAAAGTCCAAAATCTGAAACGTTTTGATTACTAACATGATGCCACAAATGGAAAATTTTAACACCTGACTTCATGTGAAAAACACAGTCAAAATGTAGGCACACAAGGTCTGGGGTACAGCTCAGTTGTAGAGTGCTTGCCTTGCATATATGAGGCCCTGAGTTCAATCCCCAGCACCACCAAAAAAAAAAAAAAAAAAGTATAGGCACACTAGAAATATTGTATAAAATGACCTTCAGGGTATGTGAATAAGGTATATATGAAACATAAAAGCATTTCATATTTAGACTTGGGTCTCATTGCCAAGACCTCATTATGTACATGCAAATATTCTCAAATTGGAAAAAAATAGAATTCTAAAACACTTTTAGTTCCAAGCATCAGATAAGGGATATTCAACTTATAGTTTTTCTTATTTATTTATTTTTTCCTTTTACATAAAGGACAGTTTTAGGTTTATTTCCTTTAAATTTACTGACCCTGCTACCAATTCCTTAACTTTTGGAACAGCTAACACTTTGTTAGTCCTATGATCATAATCTGAAATCTATTTCCAAACTTTCAAGGGCAGAATGGAATAGATTTCACATCATTCTTAATATGGGATTGAGCCAAAACTGAAGGATTTTAATGTAAATCATTCAAGCTAAAATTCCACATTTTAATTTTAAGCTTGAATCAGCAATGATTTTTTTTAAACAAATGTTTCCTCCTCCTTCTTTTTTTAAACTAGTTATTTTTCTGAGGCTGAACCAAAGAAATATGCTAAACATATGGATTGCAATAACTGCATTTCTCAGACAGGAAGTATAAAGAAACATTTCCTCCCTATATAAAGGCTTAGCTGCCTTTTTTTAATAGTATGAAGAATGATTATTGGAGTTTAAGTATCATATTTAGACTTGTTCTTAAAAATGAGGGGAAAAATACTCCTTTCATAACTAAGATAGACAAAATTTTCTCTGGCTAATTGGGCAATTTTCACATTAGGAAGAACTTCCTCTGGGACCTTATCAACTCTTCTCCAAGGAATTCAATTGGTGCAGGTCAGAGTACCTTTATTTTCTTGCATAGGTATGAAAATATTGCCTCAACAAAATGGTTAGACTCACTAAATAAATAGAATGGTGAAATGAGAGCATCCTTAGAAACACTGAGTTAAAAAGGCTACATATCAGAAAAAATTTCATTCAAGTTTGCTTGGAATCTTTTATATTAGTCTATAATACAGGCACAAATACTCAATAGGACATTAAGCCAAAAGAATAAAACCATGGAAGAAAGGTAATTTGGGAGTTAGAGTTAATCCTTGATACGGTATACAAATCCAAAACCTATATACATATATATGATTTAAAAAAACACTCTAATGTCAACATTTTGGCTCAAAACTATGTTTTCACATTCTACATCTCATTTCTCATCCTCAAGCAAAATTTGGTACAGAGTAGACAGAATTTTTTCTGAATCTATAATTTGTATCTATTTTTGTCTCTTTCCTACCCTTACCAATCACAATTCTATTCTGTCCTTTAAGAACCGGGTTAGACATCTCTACATCAGTGACACTCTCCACACCAACTGGAATTAACCTGTCCTTTCTGCTTTCAGCATTTTATATTTGCATTAGCACGTAGCTAAAAGTCCAAAAAACTAGACTTGTTGGGACAACATTTTAAAAAATTCACAAACCTTTTCATAAAATGAAGTTCTCAGCACCTTCTATGGTAAGAGCTTTAGTCATCTAAAGTCAACTCAACACTTTTTTTGGAAAATACTGCAGAATGTGCCATGCAAATAATAAAAGGAGGATTGGAACACAGTTGCTGGGTTGTTTGGCTAAAAGTTTCATAAGTTATAATTATTTCACTCCTTTTAACAACTTTTGTTTAGGATTTCTTCTTCTTCTGCAGGGTCACATACCATCTGGTAAACATAGCAGCTGAAGACCCTGTTTGGTTTCTGTTCTATGTGTAGCACCAAGTCTCTGTCAAAGTAGACTTCATGGCTATATGTCTGTAATAAAAACAGTCATATGAAATCTCATTTTCACAGAACCATATTCATTATTGTGTCACTTGGGATCATTAAATATACAATGAATATACAAAACATTTATTTTTAATTGTTTGTGGATATAAAGATTACTAGTGAAAAAAACCACTGTATAAAATATAGAGAATGAAAAGAATTCTGAACTTAGGAGTCTAAATATCAAGATTCTATAGTGAAACACTGCTAATATCTATTTTACTGTGTGATGGGGTACAAGCTGTGGTGCCTCTCAAGTTTTCCTTTGATAAAACAAGTCCTGGATAGAATGTCTGGTGTTCCTTTTAACTTTTATATTCTATAATAGTTGGAAGAGGAGACAAATGTTTCTAAGAGTGCCTGGAAATCCAACTTGCTTAGAGATGGTCCAGAATAACTGGGACTAATTATCTTATACTTTGCATTTAACAAAGACATAATTGGGAGAAAAATCATACTATGGTAAGGAAGAAAGTCTCAGGAAAACATGAGAGCTTTCTTTTTAAGGCCTTCACTAAGGGAAGCATCCCTGAGTGCTGGGGAAGCTTAAGAAAGCTCATTTTGTTTCATGTATTGGACAATGACTTCTTTCATGTGGTCACCAGTATAGACGAGTCTGGACAAGTAAAACGTAACACCTTTTCCAGTAAATGGCACCCATAAAGAAAACTCATAATTTTGTGTCCCATCATTTCTACTTACCACATCCCATGACTCCACTAGTGGAATGCTTTTAAGTAAAGTTCCATATTCATTACAGTGGAAATCCAGGTGAGCTTTTCCTTCAGCATCTATTTGTGTAACAGCTACCACAGAAAGCAAATCCAACTCATCTTCATAATCCACAATTTTGAAAGTCTTGGGGATAGATGGGTAAGGCAATGAAAAGAGGGTTCAAATCTAGTTATTCAGTTAGGAGTATTACTACATTTATAGTTTAACTCTTCTATTACTTACAAACATATGGCCAAAGGAAAAGTGAATAGGTGAAAAAGTAGAAATGTGTCTATTCATATGCCTAGTAAAACATCAGCCTCAGACTTTGAAGACTTAGCAATATCCTAAAGATTTTGACAAATGGATCCAAGTTTATATATATATATCTCAGAGTAAAAATGGAATCTCTACAATGACAGCAAACCAGACCTCTCCAAATTCAAAAGTAGTCAACTGCTGCCTTTGATGTGTGTTCATAGGTTTCTGGTCTAAATATAAGAAGCTCAGATTTGAAACCTGAAGACTGCTCTCTGAGCTCTAAAAGTTCTCATTCTGGAAAACAGTCATTTCAAGGACTGATAACCTATCATGCACTATTTATGACTCTTATTTGCCATCCATTTTTTTTTTATGATTCCATTTTTTTGGTCTTCATTTATTTTTATGTCGTGTTGGGGATCGAACCCAGGGCCTTGCCTTTGCTAGGCGAGTGCTCTACCAATGAGCCACAACTCCAGCCCCCTTTTGGTTCTTTTATTTTTTTTTTTAATTTTTTTTTTTTTTTTGAGAGAGAGAGAGAGAGAGAGAGAGAGAGAGAGAGAGAGAGAGAGAGAGAGAGAGAATTTTTAAAAAATATTTTTTAGTTCTCGGCAGACACAACATCTTTGTTGGTATGTGGTGCTGAGGATCGAACCCGGGCCGCACGCATGCCAGGCGAGCGCGCTACCACTTGAGCCACATCCCCAGCCCCCTTTTGGTTCTTTTAAAAATCATTTTTGGTTCCCTAAAGAAAGAAAAATGGCTATCTATACTTGAGAGGAAATATTAGGAACTGAAATCCAACCTACAGAACAGGACTGGGTCAAGAAGGCTTAGTCATGGTAAAAAGAGAAACAAAAACAAAAACAAAACAAACAAAAAAAATCAGAACTCTGCCTGTAGGGAGAAAACCTGGGGAGGCAGATCAGTGCATGGCCAGCCAACGATGGACCAGATGCCTGTTATCAACCTTTAGGAAGGCACAAAAGTTTCTCTTAATCACTAACTACTAATTCATCCTTCACTTATGCTTGGTCAAACTGGTTTTTAACCCCTTTGTATTTTCTGTCTTTACCACTTTATGACAAAAATTTATAGATTTGTTATCTATGATTCCTTTATATTTACTTTTTTTCCTTATTACCATGGTCAACTTTCAAAATGTAACTTATTACCTATTAGTGATTTTATAGATTTTAGCCAGAATCCCTTTCAATTTTTCATTTAAAGGCTAAAAGATTTTGCTTCATAACCTCATGAAACAGAGCATCTCTCTATTTATTGTCACTCTTTGCCCCTTACTTCTGCTACTATTTGGCAATTTGACTAAATCTTTCTTGAATATACTTTTATATATGGTGTAGGAAGCTTTTTGCTTCCTTCTTAATAGATTTCTGTGATCCAAAAGAATATAATATTTTGTTTTTTGACAGAACACCATATCCTGGGCTACATCTAACCTATTTAAGAAGATTTTAAAAAACTGTCCTTAGAAGGTTACTCTGTTTCCACCTTGATATGCTCATACAAACAATACAGTTATAAGGTTTAAGTGGATTTAGTATTATGCAATAATTTTATATTTAAGGCTTTTATAATACTTTCAATGTCTCTAAAGGAAAGAGATAAAAATATATTAGGTGATTGGTGATGCCAAGTTGAGGGCAAAGGCTGAAAGGACTTGTCATACCCTCACACCTACTTCCTCTGGCCCATGAATATTAACAACCTATCCATATCTAGTAAGTAAAAAAATAAGGTAAAGGTCATAAAGGCATGCTGATATAATCTTGAGAATTTTCTATTAAGAGATTTTCTTAGAAAATATATCAACAACAAAAAAAACAATGAGTTAATCATGTTTTCAAATTATTTTGGTCCTATGAACTTTCATACAAAATATTATGAATAATTCCAATAAAAAAGAGGATAATGGGGCTGTACACTATAATTGTACATAATTCTACCATTTGGCCTAGAGAAAATCCCTAGCCCTAATCTCTAGCTCACTACCCACACAAATACAATCTAAAAGCAATAATTTGAAACATATAGTGTAAGTACACACTGGTATGCTTTGTTATCTTAGGCTAAAGTAATACCTCTTGTTCTGGGTCATCATCCAGAAGGTTAAAACTTTTTTTGACCACCCGTCCAGAAGCAGTAACAGTGACTAAATTTTCATTCTATCACATGGAGAGAAATAAAAAGATACAACAAATTCTGTTACATGCAGTAAAAGGCAAAATTGTATTAACAAATGGGTAAAACTAACCAGCCCTTCTTTAACATCAACAATTCTTTCCTAACTGAGAAAATTCTGAATCAGATTTCTAATCCTTCAGTTAGTAAAAGTATTTTATTGTGGTAAAGGCTTTAAGTGGATAAAATCCCAGAATAGGCAAAAGTTACTTAATTAAAAGGTTATAGGTTTGCTGCTTAATCCATCTTTTATACTTTTGACTTAACAGTTTAAAAAATAGTAAATAAAAAATAGATTTGCTTTTAGAAATTTCCCTCCTCATCATTTTCTTTATGTTCTTGATTTATACACTAAGGAAAAGTACCAAAGGAAAAGTACCATCTGGAGTTCAAGTATGGGATATAAATTTAGAGATTTACCATATCTTCCTAATCCTAAATTTGCACAAGTAATTGGACCCAAAGGTTGAAATTCATTAAAAACTTAAAAGAGAAATGCAGAAGAATAAGCAAAAGATAAACTCAATACAATCAACCAACTCTTTTCAAATCTATTAAGTACCTGGGTCTAAGACCCATGTAGACAACATGAATAAACTTATAGGGTTGTGCTATTATTTTCAGGCATACTCAAGGCAAACATATATGTATATTATATATACTCTTACAAAGAAAGACAATTATATACAAAGGATTTGAAAGTATTCTGACTTACTTTGTTCTCCCTGTTGGCCAAAATGACAAAATCCTCAGAGATCTGATGCTGAGAGCTATTATTTTCTATTTCATTTAGCTTTAAAACTCTGAAAAAGAAAAATACAAATCTAAGAACTCAAAAACCATCAAAGTGCCAAAGCTGAATTACTTAAATGAAACCCAACAAATGAAAATTAATTAATCTGCAATATTCATGTCTGATCATTAAACTCTTTCCAACTTAAAGAGTTTATTAAATAGGAAACAGCAACTGTTAAAACAGGTACTAGGCATAAAGTAGGCATGAAACAGCTTGCTCAGGCCTAAACATCTTATAAACTGGCTTAATTAAATTTAATCTATAGAACCTCATTTCTCACCTGCAACAGGTCTTTAATATCTCAGTTTTAAGGATGGCATTACAATATATATTTCCTTTTTTTTGGGAGCTGAGGACTGAACCCAGGGCCTTGTGCATGTGAGGCAAGCGCTCTACCAACTGAGCTATATCCCTAGCTCCTATATTTCCATTTTTATTTCTGAAGATAGAATGAGATATCTATGAATAATATTTAGAGTTAACTATAAAGCAGACTAGCAACTAAATCTGAACTAAGTTTTTATGATAGAGTAATAGTTAAAAACTGCAGCTGACAATATGTTTTTCTTTGGATTGAAGATTTAGCTTTTCTGAGTTCAAATGACCTCATGGATCAGCTTATTCAGGAAGAGAAAATAATTTGCTCACTACCCACACAAATACGATCAGATCATCAATAAGCTTCAAAAGCACAATGTTCTCAAATGCTCAAAGTCTCAAGTGCATGTAAAGAGCACAGTTGGGAGAAGCAGGTACTGTGCCCAGGGATAGCTACATGCCTCAGAGTTTCCAGAAACAAACAAACAAAAATCAGATAATATTTTAAATTACTTGATTAGTTATCTGAATTAGTGACAATATAAAAGTATCTATCGTTTAAAACCTGGCAAAAGGACACATAGTCTTTGTGGGCCTTATTTTCTTAAAACTAATTATGATTGATAACAAACATTAAAAGGATGGGTGATAATAAACATCAAAGTAAGGTTTATTGAAGCTGAATCACAGTTTAAAATGTTTTGTAAAAGTTAATAAACTTATTTTGTTAAATCCTTTCATCCTCCCAAGAAGAGATGAAGAGAGGTAGACTGATTATTATGAAGCATAAAGAAGAAAAAAGGCAGACACTGTTCTTATTTAACAAATACTTACTGAGTATCTGTTCTGTGTCAAGCACTGTGCTCAGCACTGGGGTTGCTGGTATCAACAAAACAGACCTTCTCCTTTCATTATGGAGAATTAATTAAAATTGTTCTATGTGCAAGATTACACAGTTTATGCAATGAAAATATGGTGGGTGAGTAAATCTAACAAGGGTATCAGGAAAGGTCTCTGTCAAAAAGTGACATGTGGGTTAGTCCAGAACAGAAAACAGACTCCAATCCAAGAAAATAGGTCCTCAGCTGTCTAAAAAACACAGCATGATTGAAGTTAACTGAGTGGGAAGAGGTCTTTCAGACCCTGTCAACTATATTGGTCTATATTCTAAGAGCAACAAGAAGCCACAAAATGGTTAAAACAGAATTCAGTTGCTTAGGTTTTTTTATACCTGTTCATGTTTCTGAAAATGATTCTCACTGCTGAGAAGAAAAAAATAAAGTGCAAGAATGGATTCTGCATGCCCTCTAAGTAGTCAAGGTTAGTGATGACAGCTGTCTGACCAAAATGATGAGTGGCCATGGTAGAAATAGGCATACTTAAAAAATATTTAGTAGTGAAATAGACTGTATTAACAGAAGATATGATGTGTGTGTGGGGAGAGAAGGGAGGAAAAAAGGAGAATGCATGTAGGGCAGGCCCAAGATGGCTATAATTAGGCTCCCTCACTAAGATTTTCAGTGGGCTATGTTTTTAGTATGTAGCCAAGGTCACAAACACTCTGATTCAGCAGATGTACTCAAGGTCATAAATATTTGCTTATAAGCATGCACCCACTTTTATAACCTATTGGCAATGTGCCTCCTTCATCTGGCCTGCATATTAAAAAAAAGGCCTATGGAAATGGCTTAGGGGGTTAAATGGAACTGGTTGGGATAAAATGAGGCTGAACAGGGGTTATTGCCACCAAACAAAGAAAATCTATCATCCCAACTGCATCTTGTATCCTCTTCCACCTGCCAGGATCCAGAATCTTCCTCCTAGGTCTTAGTGTCCACCCTGACAATGCACACATGTTTAAGTGTGTGCATGATGATGAAAGACAAGACAAGTGAGGTATCAGAAAGAATTCCAGATTTCTGGCATAAGCTTAGATGAGAAGTTTGAGTTAGGATATAAATGTTAGGGTTTTTGGTACATATATATGATATTTGAAGACAAGGGAATAAATAGAATCATGAAGAAAAAGAATGCCTACTCAGAAGAAAGCCCAAGTACTGAGGATATTCAACAATTAGAAAGTCTGGGTAGAGAAGAGCAAGCATATAAGATTACCAAAAAAGACATATAGGAGAAGGAAGAAAATATTCAGGAGAACTGAGGTGTCAGGAAAACCAAATGGAGAACACTTCAAGGGAGGACAAGTCAATTTATGGGAGATGTGTAAAAGCAAAAAACCTAAAACAAAAAACAACCCACTACCTTTCTTGTGTTAGGGCTGTCTTTCAGAATACCATTTCTTATTAATCCTAGAGAATTAGGATCTGGTAAGGGCAGCCAATCTGTAAGTCCCTTTCACTTATATATCATCAATCAAAGACTCTACTCAAATGTAAATATTTACAAATAGTAATGATGAAGTTAAAGAAATAAAGTTAGATTTCTAGATGCCAGTTTCTGAGGAAGTGCCCTACAATAAACTAATTATTTTCATAACTGGCTCAATAGTTAGCTGGTAAAAAATAAAGATGCCAATAAATGCTATCAAAAGCTGTTTTTAATTTAAAAGTGTTTCTGAAATTACTCACTTGATTTGATTTGGGCCAACATGTATTATTCTCCCAGAAGCATCAGGATGAAAATAAATCCAGTCTGATTCCAAAGAACAGCACTCCATTTCTTGGATCCCATTTTTTGCCTTAAGTTGGGGAGGGAGGAAATGACAAAGATTAAGAGTAAATCAAATAACTTTTCAAATCTAACACTAGTGATGTATCAAAAATTCCCAAGTATAGGGAAGAGACAACATTAACAGTTGAACTGGAGTGTAGGAGGGCTGCATTAGAACACCTAAACTTGAGAAATTGAGAACACTTGAATTCAGAAACTCCATAAATTTACTCTATACTATATACTTATTATACCTTACAAATAATAATACAAGTTATCATATCTCAAGCACGTACTCTGTGTTGGGAACTGCATTAGATACTTTATGGTCACTACTTAATTTGATCTTAATAACACTCAGACAAATATTAACTCTATTTTATGGCTAAAGGAACTGATACTCAAAGAGATAAATAATTTGTCCACTTTTGAACTTGCTATATAAAGGATCTGACGCCAAAGTCCATGAACTCTCCACTATATAACTGCCCTAATTATGCTCATGCAGTTCCATACAACTTCCTCCTTCCTTTCCCATCCCCAACTACCTGTCAATCAGAAGAGTGGGTAACATGCATATAAACACATAATCACACTAATGCCTCAGACACAGGTCACAATTTCCTTGGATAAATGAATGTTAAATTCTCAAATCTAGTGGGGTATAGTGGCATATGCCTACAGTTCCAGCTGAGGAGGAAGGATCATTTGAGCTTATGAGATTGAGAACAGCCTGAGCAATATAGAAAGACCCTGTCTCAAAAAACAAAAACCAAAACCAACTCTTTCATATCTGAGGAAATAATCTAATACTGCTTAGCAATTAAGGCTGGAAAAGAGATTTATTTCATTACAATATATTCATACATTAAATTGGAAAAAACCCTGTATGACACATGATCACATGTGTATGCAAATATTCTATCTTATACAGAGGAGCACTGGGAACTAATACTAACAAAGATATATAACTTTTTCAGCTTTATTCAAGTCATTTAATTTCTCAAATGTAAAATAAAATATCTCACACCTAATGGATTCTCATAAAAGCTTTGAAATATTAGAGTTCATAAATTCCATAGCATATATTGACTGGTTACTATATTTTAGATATTACAGTTGGCATTTGTACCTGATATGAATTAGACATCAAGATATTTATAGTCTAAGGTAGAAACAGAAACAAAAATAGAAAATAATAAAGCAGTACAGAAAATGAAATGATTGAGCATAAACAAGGATATCTGACCAGGAAATTATCAAGAAACCAATCCAGATGAACAGAATTTCAGGAGGAAAAACTTAAATTAAACCTTAAAGGACAAGCAGAAAACAGTGTGAAAGAAGAGACAGCACAGAACAAATGTACAGAAGAATTAATCCAGACTAGGTATGTACATAAATATGAGAATTTGCTAAAATTAAGTAGTATATAGGCACGAGGCTGAAAATATTAAGGCTTGGGCTATGATGTTAAGCACTCTGTATCATAATTCCCCAAATTCTGGAATTTAAAAACATTTTATATATCACATTAGTTTTATCACTCATTATTAAATGAGTTTCAGCCTTTCATTAATTTTTACAAGTATTCTAATTATTTCTAATGGGAATGGTGGTATTATTATATTTTATAAGAAAACTAATGCAATTATACATCTTGTTTGTCATCAGTTAAGATTAATATATCCGTGATGGTACTGGCTCCAGAAGCTCCATTGTTTAATATAAACTGTACATACTATATATATATTTCTTTAGAAGGCTATTCTCTTTATTATAATATCTAAATAGAATGTGCAAAAAATTCTCTTTATGTTAAATACTACTAGCAACTTCATTACCAGTTCCTGTCGTTTTTATTATTTACTCAAATGCTAGATTTAAAGCTCAGGGTAATAAAGAAAGCTATGAAACATTTTCTATAATCTTCTTTGGCTACTTAATGTGTTTTGGGATTATCCATTCTTCTGACTGAAAGGAAGGCAATATGCATATGAATCATAAAGGTAATGTCACAGCAATAAAACTGCCCAGCAAAAATAATAAAACTGGTATTACAGTATGAGAGTATGTGATAGGGATGTGGGATGCTTGGCATAAATGTTGAAGGCCACCATTAATATATGTATACACACAAATATATAAACAAACACATACATGTATATAAATGTGTGTGTGTAACACACACACACACACACACATATCGGACATGTATTATCTGTTCTTATATAAGAAGAACATGTGCTAAATGTCCAGAATGTGAATCATGCAGGGTTTCACTGGATATAAAAGTTAAATGAAAAAGAAGGGACAGGTCCCAGTGTCTGAAGGATATCCTGGCTAGGAGGTTAACAATCAAATGAGGATTTGTCATGGCAGGAAATAGTCCCTAGAAGGTGCTTTATAAAAGAGGATGTCACTGGGCTGGGCCAAATAGAAGCCCATTGTGATAAATAAATGAGAAAATTGAAGGGAACAATGCTAACACAAATGTGCTTACTTTAAATATAGTGAAAGGTAACCTGTGACTCTAAGTCATTGGTGTCAAAAGAGTGACTGTACAAGGTCCTGGAAGAGACAAGGGTAGAATAAGCTGAGCCTACCTCAGAAAAAGCAAGCTCATCTGATATATCAAGAGGGTCCATAAATAAACTAAACAGAAATGCAAAACAAAAATGGAAATCTCTCTCTTTTGTGAACTCTTTTATACTTACCTCAATCACTGTACTGATCACACCACATCATATATATATATATTTTTATATATATGTTTACTTTCTTTTGAGAGTACAGGCAAACTGAGGGAAATAAATGTATTCCCAGTCATGTCTGGCACATGGTAGGCTCTGGATAAATGTTTATCAAATAGCAAATCAAGGCCTAAATCATGTTTTACAAGAAAATGAAGAAAAATGAATCCAAGAGGTAGAAATTTCTATTGTTTTGCCATATATCATTTCTTCCTACTCTGCCATATATTCATACTTAATATACTTTAGAATTCAATGTTTCAATGACAATATGTGATCTCCAGAATTCCATCTGATTCTGCCATGGAAGGCAAATAGCAACAAATCATAGAAATAGAACAATAATATATTCCACAGCAATTTTAGAGGCAGTCTGAACATATTTCATCAGTGTTTCCCATTGTGGAACATGAGAGATGTTTTGGGTCCCTTGCTAGGACGCTGGTAAGAAAAAAAGATTCTTGATACCTTAAGAATTTCCAAATGTTATATTTTTAGATTCTGGGTGATACACACAAGTTATTTGCTATATTCTCTATACTCCCACAAATTATTAAAATAAAGTAATTCTTAGGAATGTAGAGCTATTAGGAGGTAGAGAATAAAGAATTTCTGATATAAATTTACTACTAAGAAGTCTGATCACTCATGATTACCAATGAATTATCTTTTAGGGCACAAATATGGAAAACTCCTTTCTGTTTCTTCTTATTGGGTGTGATGATGTAGTGCCAAGGATGGCCTCCAATCTGAAAAGCATTCTCCAGGGATGACACCTCAAAGAGCAGTGGTGGTGAGTCTGTAGAGATGAACAAAAGGAATTTACCAGCATCCTTGCTTCCTGTGGCCTTGGACCATTTATTAATTGAATTTAACATTTCTTTGCATGCATCATTTGTGAGTTTCCATTAATGAAAAATTACTCTATCAAATGAAATAAAATGCAATCAGAAAGAAGATTTATTGCTAAGAAATGAAAAAGTTAGGAAACAAAGAGTCTATGAATTAACTTTCTAGACATCTGCTTTTGGGGTATGTGTGGCCTATAAGCAGAAATTAAGAGAAATAAGAGATGAAGGTGCTTCTTATGTTAAGAAAAAGAAAAAAGGACAAACTGTACTTAATAAAAGTAGTTGCCATTTATTGAGCTTCTGCTATGTGTAAGACTCCGAGTTAGCTACTGTTTCTAACTCCCACAACAATCCTACCAGGTAATTAGCTCTAATAATTCCTTTAAATATGAGGGAGAGCTCTTCCATATCCTAGGAGTATATGCAGTAACTTTTCAAGATCTGTCTTGCATAAGATTTGCAATGTAGAGATGATATTACTCATAATGAATGCAACCACTGAGGATAGGGCCTGCCACAGTGGAGGCTTTATTAAGGATAGCCACTACTGCTAGTATTGTCATCATAGAAGTTAGCTTTAACCTGGTGCAGATATATCCAGTCAGTTTCTCCTGGAGACTGATACCACAAAAGAAATTTCTGTTGGTGTTTTTTAGTCTTCCTTTATGATTACAATTTTAGTAGTGTGGAAGGTATTGCAGCTTTAGAGGATCAGAACTGCTTTTAGGCAACCTATGGGAAACACTACGTGGTTTTTTTGGGCAGATCGCTCATCTATGATTCTTCATCGATCCCTCTAAGTTGAAAATTTAATTTTTGGTTTGTGAAGCCACTACTATTATATAGGGGCTTATCTTAGGAAGATCATTCATGTAAGAATCACACATTTTATATAGAAGTGTGTACTCTTTCAGGCTTCTTCATAAGGATTATTTACTACTTACAGCTATTCATAGGATAAAAACAATGAGAAGTATTTCAAATTGACAATATTGAGGAGAAAGGAAGAAGCAGGTATCAACCTTTAAGGAAAGAGTGATATCTTTAATAGAGTTTTTTTCAAGTAATAAGAAAAATATAACAACCCCAATGCAAAAATGGTCACAGGACAGGTGCCACAGTTTGGCTGGGCACAAAATCACGGATCTGGGTTTAGGGCGGATCAGACAGGAGTTGGTAAATTGAAAAAAATATAAATACCATGTAATAATTTAGTGGTTACCAAACAATAATGGATGAAGAAAAGAATTATAAATAGGAAACTCTAAGAGTTTTAATTTGGGATTAAAATTTATTAGGTTATAGAAAATGTAAAACAGAAATTAAAAATAGAAAAACAATGCAAACAGATATAATTAGAAGAAATACTTTTTCTCAACAGTTGCTAAACTTGGCCCAGAAACAGCATAACTCTGATGGGATCTGCTAATCTTCCAAGAGCTCAAATTTTGACCTATAATACTATTCTTAACTAAAAGGCCTAAAAGTTCCCAGAGAGTAACTGTTTTACTCCTTATGGTGAGAAAATTTTTGGATGCACCCAAACCATCCTGTTAGAAAGCAAGGATATTACAAGGATGGCAGCGGGCAGTGTGAAAAGAATAGGAAAGCCAGCAAAAACAAACTCCTGGCTAGACGGTGAAAAGTCAGTCATTACAAAGAAAGTAACAATTATGGTTAATTACAATACTGTCAGTCAGTGTAAGGTCCAACAATATTTAAAAGGAGAGTTTTAACATAGTTGTTTTGTTTATTAAAAAAGGACTCCAATAGGACAGAATTTTCTATACTTTTAATGTACAGATAATTACCAAACAAATGTTCATCTTAAAAAAATTTAGATATGTTTTAAGTAAAAATATAAGGTACAAAACAGTATTGTCATACTTGGTATAAGGTGGCACCATTTAAAATATATATCCAGATATTTGCTTAATTTTGCAAAAAGAAACAACAATGGAAGAATAAACCAGAAACTAAAAATAATGGTTATTTTTGAGGACAGATGTGAGATACAGAGAGGGAAATAACAAAAGGATGGAAGAGCAAAGGTTGGAAGCAAAATTTCTCAGAGTATGCCTTTTCACATAGTTTTGAACTTTCAAAAAAATATATATATATATTTCATAACTTCAAGAATAAAATCAAAAGGAAAAAAACAAACTCAAAAATTGAAAATAAACTAAAACAAATGAACTTAACTGGTACCCTAATCACACAGAAAAATGATTTCAAATTACCACTGCATACATTACTCTGTATGTACATTGATTGGTCTATATATACTAAGGACAAAGGAACTACAGAGAAATCTTAACCTACATTCCATGATTTAGTTTTTCATAGTAACATTGGTACTGCTATTTTAAGTGACTATCATCTATTATAGATAAAGTTTTATTTAAAATCAAGAAGTTCATTGTGGGACAGAGGATGAGGGTCAGAGTTAGAAGAATGAATAGCATATGTAAGACCCTGGCTTGGATCCCCAGCACTGGGGAAAAAAAAAATAAGTGTGAGTTAAAAGAAGTACATATATTAAACAAAAAAGAATGATTAAATTAGGAAATACAAAAATGAACTAATGTATTTCCCAGATGTTTATTGAAAGGGTCTAAAAATATGTATAAATACAACTAGGTTTTGGTCTTTGTTGTCGGGTGAACTGTGTTCCCCCAAAATAAATGCTGAAGTCTTGATTCTTTGTACCTGTGAATATGACTTTATTTGGTTATGGGGTCTGTGCAGATATAATCAAGTAAAGATGAGGTCATACAGGATAAGTCAGCCCCTAAATTCAATGACTGGTACACTCATAAGAAGAGAGAGATTTGAACACAAGAAGCCTGCATGAAGAGAGGCAGAGATTGGAGTTATACTGCCACAGGCCAAGGAACACCAAGGATTGTGAGCAACCATAAGAAGCTAGAAGAGGCAAGAAAGGGTTCTTTCCCAAGCCTTCAGCAGAGGGCTGGTAGTATCCTGATTTTGGATTTCTAGCCTCTGGACTGAGAGAAAATACATTGTTTGTTACTCAGTTTGTGGTGTCATAGCAACCCTAGGAAAATGAGAGTCTCTACTGATACTCTCTACTAAAGTGGCTCCTTGTGAGATCTAGGACAAATAAAGTAAAAAAGTAAGCCTGGGACATATCATTATTCCAGAAACAAGAAATTCTCCAAGACTACTGGGATATGTTCTTAAAGCTGGGTGTGGTGGCTCTTCTTTAGGAGGCTGAGGAGGGTCACAAATTCAAGGCCAGCCTGGGCAACTTAGGGAGGCCCTATCTCAAAATAAAAAGTAAAAAGGGCTAGGATGTAACTCAGAGATAAAGTGTTCCTGGGTTCAATCCCTAGTACCTAAAAGAAAAAAAAAAAAAAGAAAGAAAGAAAGGAGCTCTTATTGGCCAAATTCAGGACAATTTGAGTATTATTAAGAATAATGATAAAAACTATAAATACTTAGTAAGTAAAAATTCATGAATCTTTTTGTCAACACTGAAAGTAATTATCAGTCAACTCCTTGTTTGAAATATTAGTAAAAGGAAGGAATAAATATTTACCTTGCCTTTTTAAAGGAATTATAATTTATCCTTAAGTTGATGAGTTGAAGTTTTTACTTATAGAAAAATGCTGGTTACTAAAGGTAGAAAAAATAATGTAATTTTTAAAACCACCACTGATTCAGGCAAGGCTCATTAATAGTTGTAGTATATAGTTATACCATTCTAGTACTATTTATAAACACAGAAAATTAGAAACAACCTAAATGCTAAAATAGCAAATTGATTGAGTATATTACAGTTCATCCATTAAGTGGCATATAAAAGTTCTTTAATACCTTATGGGACATGCACAAAGAACTCCTTTTTGACTTAGATATTATAAATACTGTGTTTTATAAACACCAGAAACTATTTCATGAAAACTAAGTTCTTCCTTCACCTATATCTCCCCAGAGATAATGACTATGTAACAGGTTTTTGTATCAGATATTTCAGTCAAATCTAAAAGCCTATGATTGTATATATAACTTTAACAGGAGTATGAATATACAAATAAATATACATGGTTTTATATCTATTTTATTCACTTACTATGCTGGAAATTTTCTATGATAATACAAAAAGAATTATTCTTTCTTTTTTAACAATTTAACAATTAAATTAATGATATGGTCATACAGTGAAATATTATTAGTATCATTTACCAAGGTACAAATTGTTTCTATTATTTTGCTATTAGAAACAATGTTATAACTGTTTATAATTTTCTACATATGTGAATATATCTAGGGTAAATTCCTAAAAGAGGAATTGCTAGGCTCAAGGAGTAAACACATTTAATTTTCTTTTTTTTTTTTGAGGGAGAATTTTTTAATATTTATTTTTTAGTTTTTGGTGGACACAATATCTTTATTTTATTTATTTTTATGTGGTGCTGAGGATCGAACCCAGGACCCCACTCATGCCAGGCAAGCACGCTACCACCTGAGCCATATCCCAGCCCCATATTTAAATTTTTGGTAAAAGTTTTGAAGGTCATATTGACAAAAAGAACAAACTAACAAATTGTCCTTCAGGGCAGGGGATGTGGCTCAAGCGGTAGCGCGCTCGCCTGGTATGCGTTCGACTCGGGTTCGATCCTCAGCACCACATACCAACAAAGATGTTGTGTCCGCCGAGAACTGAAAAATAAATATTAAAAAATTCTCTCTCTCACTCTCTCTCTCTCCTCTCTCACTCTCTCTTTAAAAAAAAAAAAAATTGTCCTTCATAAAGGGTCCCAACCATAAATGAGAGTGCCTTTTCTAAAACTTCACCAACCACAATATACCAGAAAGTTCTTTTTGATATCTGAGAATGTGAAAAGATGTGTCTTATAATTTTAATATGCACTTATCACTGACCTTGAGCTTTGTACTACTCTGAAAGTCATTTATATTTCCTACTGAACAATGTTCCTTGTTCATTTTTTAAAATATTTTTTTTAGTTGTAGTTGGACATAATACCTTTATTTTATTTATTTATTTTTATGTGGTACTGAGGATCAAACCCAGCACCTCGCACGTGCTAGGTGAGTGCTCTACTGCTGAGCCATAACCCCAGTCCCCTCCTTGCTCATTTTTAAACTGTTGTAATTCTTGTTCTTATTGATCTACAGACCTTTTTATATACTAAGGAATTACCCCTCCCCAAACCACTGGGTTACTTGATTTTTGAGTTAACTGATGTTGTTTATGTTTTTGTTTTTTTGCAATGCACAACTCTAATTTTATAATCAATTTATCAATCTCTTTTATGGTTTTGTGTCATACTTAAAAAGGTATTCATCATTCTGAGATAAAGACTCTCCAACTTTTCTTCTAGAACTTTTAAATCTTTCATCTGTCTAGTATATATTTTCAAGAGTGAGACTTTATTATTTTCACAAGATAATCTATTTACTACTCATATTAACATTTAAAAAGTGTGTTTAGCTACAGGTACATGCAATAAGATGAAGCTCAAAAATAATATCCTGAATGAAAGACAATGGGAAAATAAGAGTACCTCATATTATTTCATTTATACAAAACTCTAGAAAATATAAATTTAACAAATCAAAAGAAAGCAAAACATTGTTTAGAGCTGTGATGAGGAGAGAACTGGATAGGAAGGGCACAGGGAAACTTTGAGGAAATAAAGATTCTAAATTTTCTCTTTTGCTTATTTTATTTCCTAAGTGTTCTGTAGTAATAATGAATTGTTTTTGCACTAAGAAGTTACTTAAAATTAAAACAAACATTGTATTGGATAGATCTTAAAAACACTGAAAAACAAATTTGGGGAAATAAGGATTACAGTCTGTACCATATGAAACAAACATTCAAAGCTTCCAGTTAGCTTCATACTACTTCTTCTTTGCCAAATGTGTAAAAATCAGTGAATTATATCATTCAACAATGACAAGTGATTTCATGTTTTCAAGAATTACTATTTTAAAGTTGAGAAATGTAAGCCCAGAGAGGTTAACAGGCTCATTACCATATTAACAGTTAGCAGAGGAATTTCAGTATTTTAATAGTAGCAGATTTACAATTATGACTCCAATCCAGTCTTCCTTCAAAAAACAGACACCAAAGCTACAGCACAATCGTTCAGGTGCTATGTGCTTTGTCTTTACCATCTTGTTCTTTGTTTTACTCACTTATACTCTGCACATAAACAAGAATAATGCTACCATTTTGGGAAATTCTTTTCAAGATAACCCATTTTAGTTATCACTGGAGCCTGTAGTTTTAAAATTCTTAATAGATTCCTGTTAGTGTATTTGTATTGAATATAGGAGATACTGCTGAGGTTAGAAAGTACTGCTGAATTTTCATCAAGTTGCCTAATTCACCTTGTCAAAGGAATTTAAGAATTGAGTCATTTTAAAAATATTCATTTTGAACTTCATGGATAACTTAATTGGCTATGTTGAACTCTCAATATTTTTATAACTTATCATTTACTACAAAAAACCTACATTTTTTCCTTTTTCACAATTCCATCTTTTATTTGTTACTTGATCCATTGATATAATGGTAAGTAATAATAGAAAAATATCCTGTCTTATTCTGCCTGTATTAGAAAACCTTTGGAGTTTCACTTAAAAATATGATGTTTACTGGTTAGAAATAGAAGGTATATAACTCAATGTGATAAGGAATGAATCTCAATGAATTAAGAATAAAGATAACGAAGTATATTTTCTCTTTTAACCTGTGATTTTCATATCTTTTTGCAATCATTAAACCATTCTTGGATTCCTGAGATGCATGTCACACAAAGTTTTTCTTTTAACATATACCGCTGAGTTTCTATAACAGTTTATTTATTTTTTTAAAAAAATGGTTATACTTAAATAGTTAAATAAAGAACATTATTACTATATAGAATTATGTACAATTTTGTTTTTGAGCTTTGTCAATCTGCAAGTATATTGGGAAGTTCTTTCTGTATTTAGGTTAGGTTCCGTCTATGTTCAGAGGGGTAGTAATATTTTCCCTGGAAAATATCTTTCTTAGATATGGATAAATGTCACAAAATGTAAAGTACTAAATTATAAGGGAACTTATAATTTAGTACTTTACAAAGTTTGCTGCAACTAATCATCTTTCAGATAAGGAAATCAAAGATTGAAATGTAAAGTGACTTCAAAGTCTCAGGCCAAGCAAGGTTCAGCATACCCAGGCTTTTAGTTCAATGAGTACATGACAGAATTTCGCTGATACTTATTCACTAGCAAGGAAATGTACTGTATACGAGTAAAATCATTTGGATGTTTACAGTGAATAATTATTTATATGCCCACTTATTAAGATAAAAAATACTATATAGCAGCCATACCTGTGATTTTAATATTACAAGGAATGCCAAAAGGAGCCTCTCCTACAGTTCCAGTAGTCCCACCCCATCTGCATGCACACCCTAAGTCAAGTTTCTGTTGCATGAACTAAAAACAAAACAAAACAAAAAATGGTGGCTTTAGCACCTATTTATTTGCTGTCTGGAGAGAAAAAAAAATTCACATGTATATGACAGAGAAAATGTTTTTATTCAAGAGCCTTTCTATTTATCTTCCCACCCCACTTTTATAGATTATTTTGTTTTTCTACATTTCCATTCTATATTTCATATAGTTGAAAATAAGAAGTGCTATATTTTAAAAGCATCTAATTAAAAAAAAATCATATTGCAGTACAAACTTCATGATAGTAAAATATAGAAAATTTCAGTTTTCTCTACCTGTTCAGTGATGGCTTGGAAGCTATAGAGTCTGACCAGTCCTGAGCTGTACATCACAATCAGTATTCCATGAGACAGAGTAGCATCTGTTACGTTCCCGAAAATCTGAGGGGAAAGGCAGATATCACCTGAGAAAAGACCAGAAGGCCAATCTTCTGAGTGTTCACCATGGTTTATCCTCTTGCTTAATATTCAGGTCATTATTACAACCTTGCTGCCTAGCATTAAAAATTAATTACAATTTAGCCAGGCATGGTGGCACATGCCTGTAATCTCAGTGGCTCAGGAAGCTGAGGCAGGAGAATCTCAAGTTCAAAGCCAGCTTCAGAAACTTAGTGAAGATCTAAGCAATTCAGAGACCCTGTTTCTAAATACAAAAAGGGCTAGGGATATGGCTCAGTGGTTAAGTGCCCCAAAATAAATAAATAAATAAAATAAAAATTTAAAATTTAATTACAATTCAATAACTTTAGGCTAGGATGTTATTAGGGGTGAACAGTAAGCTATTTGATTCTCAGACTAGAGCATTAATAAAGTGTAGCACATACCTGTCAAAATGATGCACCAAAATTTTTAGCTTCATAGCTTTGTCAATACCTATTAATCAACTCCTGTTCCTTAAGGACATTGGCATACAGTAAGGTCAGGTAATTCTAATGAATATTGAATCTACCATGCATATCCTGCCAGGGACTCAATTCTTTATGCTGCAATGCTCTTTACAAAGAGGTAAATTATTAGTTATTAAGAGGTGAAAAGCTTGGGAAAGTAATTATAAGAGAAACAGCCACCTCCAGTTTTTTTTATTATTATCTTATTCTTTAATTTCTAATATTGATTTTTTTATTCATACAAAAGTCAAACATATTAAAGACCAAACACCTATAGACATCTAGCCTACCTAACCTTGAATAAAGCTTTGACTGACTGTTCCCCAAAGTTCTATGCATGATTCTGTCATGAGTCTCCATATAGCTACAGCAAACAACTTGATTCTATACTTATTTTAATAATTAACAAAAGCCAATATAAGCAAATATTCATAGCAATGAAAGAGCAACAAGATATAAAATGAAAACCTGTCTATTTCTATTGAAGAAAGCTTAGTGAAGATTTACAATCTTAACAAACAGCTTAAATATATAGGACTACACAGGATCCTGGCCCTTAAGTAATTTTTTTTTCTTTCTTTTTTTCCCTCAATATTATGGATTCAACCCAGGGATACTTTGCCACTGAGTTACATCTCCAGCCCTTTTTTATTTTTAATTTTTAGAAAGCTTTTCACTAAGTTGCTACATTTTCTCCCCTTTCTTGTCCTTCCTCCCTTTCTACTCCACTAGTCTTCCCTATATCTTTATGATACACGGTCCTCTTCTCCTCCTTACTGTCATTGTGCTTTAGCTTCCACATATGAGGAAAAATATTTGACACTTAGTTTTCTGAGATTGGCTTATTTCACTTTCTATTTCAATTCATTTACCAGCAAATGCCAAAACTTCATTCTTTTTTTTTTTTTAAAGAGAGAGTGAGAGTGAGTGAGAGAGAGAGAGAGAGAGAGAGAGAGAGAGAGAGAGAGAGAAAGAGAATTTTAATATTTATTTTTTAGTCTTTGGCGGACACAACATCTTTGTTTGTATGTGGTGCTGAGGATCCAACCCTGGCCGCACGCATGCCAGGCGAGCGCGCTACCGCTTGAGCCACATCCCCAGCCCCCAAAACTTCATTCTTTTTCATGGCTAAGTAAAACCCCACTATATAAACACACCACATTTTTCTTAATCCATTCACCTACTGACAAGCATCTGGGTTGATTTCACAATTTGACTATTGTGAACTGTGCTGCTATAAACACTGAGGTGGCTGTATTGCTATAACATGCTGATTTTAGTTCTTTTGGATAAATCCAAGTAGTGGGTTAGCTGGATCATATTGTGGTTCTATTCTTAGTTTTTTGAGGAATCTCCATACTGCTTTCCATAGTGCCTCCACAATGTTTGAGTAGACCTTTCCCCCACATCCTTGACAGCATTTATTATTGTTTGTATTCTTGATAATTGTCATTCTGATACGAGTAAGATGAAATATTAAATTTGATCTGCATTTCCCTGATTGCTAAAAATGTTAAACATTTTTTCATATATTTGTTAACTATTGTGTTTCTTCTTTTATAAAATTTCTGTTTAGTTCATTTGCCCATTTATTTATTTTTAAATTTTTATTTATTCTTTTTAGATATACATGACAGTAGAGTGTATTTTGACATATTATACACACATGGAGCATAACTTCCTATTCTTGTGATGGAGTTATACCGCTTTTGTATTCATATATAAACAGGAAACATTACGAATTTGCCCATTTTTGGTTGGGTTTTTATTTTTATTTTTTTATTTTTTGGTGTTTTAAGTTTTTTGAGTTCTTTGTATATCCTGGATCTTTTTTTTTTTTTTTAATATCTTTTATTTTATTTATTTATTTTTATGTGGTGCTGAGAATCGAACCCAGGCCTCGCATATGCCAGGTGAGTGCTCTACTGCTTAGCCACAATTCCAGCCCTATCCTGGATCTTAATACCTTATCTGAGGAGTTCTTGTCAAAGATTTTCTCCCATTCTGTAGACTTTCTCTTCACACTTGTGATTGTTTCCTTTGCTGTGCAGAAGTTTTTTAATATGATGGCATTCCACTTATTGATTCTTTATTTTATTTCTTGAGCTTTGGTGGTCTTTTAGGAAAGTCAATAAGATGGACTGTTGACTCTGTTTTCTTCCAACAGCTGCAAAGTTTCTGGTCTAACTCTTTAATCCCTTTTAACTTTTCGTGCAGGGTGATAGGGATCCAGTTTCATTTTTATACATATAGCTGTCCAGTTTTCCTAGCACCATCTGTTAAAAAGATTGTCTTTTCTCCAAGACACATTTTCGAGACCTTTGTCAAGTATCAGATGGCTCTAAATATATGGGGTTTGTCTCTGTGTCTTCTATTCTATTCCATCAGTCTTCAAGTCTATTTTGATGTCAATACCATGATGTTTTTGTTACTACAGCTCTGTAGTATGATTTCCCATCAGTTATTGTGATATGTCTTGCATCATTTTTCTTGCTCAGTAGCACTTGGATATTCTGGGTCTCCTATTCTTCCAAACATATTTAAGGATTGCTTTTTCTAATTCTGTGGAGAATGTCAATGGTATTTTGATAGGAATTGTACTGAATCTGTATATTACTTTTGTCAGTACTGTCATTTTGACAATATTAATTCTTCCTATCCAAGATCATAGGAGGTCTTTCCATTTTCTAAAATGGATTTTCAATTTCTTTCTTCAGTGTTCTATAATTTTGATTGTAGAGATCTTTTATCTTCTTGCTTAGATTAATTCCCAAGGGTTTTTTGTTTTTTGTTTGTTTGACATTATTGTGAATGGGATGGTTTTACTGATTTCTTCCTCAGCTGAATTACTGTTAGAATACAAGAATGCTATTAATTTACAAAAAGTTAATCTCGTATCCTGCTACTTTGCTAAATTCATTATAAGCTCTAAAAGTCTTTTGTTAGAGTTTTTCTTTTTTTGATGGGGGGGGTCTTCTAAATAGAGGATCATGTCATCAGCAAACAGTCTGACTTCTTCTTTTCCTATTTGTGTCCCTTTAATTTCCTTCTTTTGCCTGATTGCTGACTAGTGTTTTAAGAACCATATTGAACAGAAATGATGAGAGTGGGCATCCTTGTCCTGTTCCTGATTTTAGAGGAAATGCTTTTAGTTTTTCTCCATTTAGTATGATGTTGGCCCGTGTTTTTCATAAATAGCCTTTATCATGTTGAGCTAAGTTCCTTCTATCCCTGGCTTCTTGAGCTTTTAATATAAAAGGGTATTCAATTTTATCAAAGGTCTTTTTGCATCTATCAAGATGATCATGTGATTTTTGTTCTTAATTCTGTTTAAGTGGTGAATTACATTTATTGATTTGCATACACTGAATCAACCTTGTATCTGTGGAATGAAAATCACGGCATATCATTTTTTTGATATGTTTTTGAATACATTTACTAATATTTTATTGAGGATGTTGCATCAATGTTCAGTAGGGATATTAGTCTGTAGATTTCTTTCTTTGATGTGTCTTTGTCTGGTTTCAGTATCAGAGCTGTACTATCTTCATAAAATATATTTGGGAATGTTCCCTCCCTTTCAATTTCATGGAATAATTTAAGACTGGTGTTAGTTTTTCAAGGTTTGATAGAACTCAGCTCAGAATCCATCTGGTCCTTGGATTTTCTTTGTTGGAAGGCTTTTAATTGCTGTTTTCAATTTCATTACTTAATAATGGTCTGAATTTAGGTTTTCTGTATCTTCCTGGTTCAATTTGGGCAGTTCAAATATATCTAGAAATCTGTATCTTCTAGATTTTCTAGTTTATTAGAGTATAAATTTGCAAAATAGGTTCTGATAATCCTCTGGATTTCAGAAGGGTCTGTGGTGATATCTCTTTTTTACAGATTGGGGTATTCTCTCTTTTTCTTGGTTAGTTTGGCTAGGGGTTTATTAATCTTATTTATTTTTTCAAAGAACCAACTCTTTGTTGCACTGATCCTGTATTTGTTTTCTTAGTCTTAATGTCATTGATTTGACTCTCATCTTAATTATTTCTTGTCTTCTACTGACTTTGGAATTATTTTCTTTCTTTTCTAAGATTTGAAATGGAGCCTAAGCTTATTTATTTGGGATCTACTATCTTTTTTCATTTATTTCTAAGAATTTTTTAAATTTCTTCTCTCATTTCTTCTATGATCCATTCTTCATTTAAGAGTATTATTCAATCTCATGTGTTTACAGATTTCTATATTTTCTTACTATTGACTTCAAGCTTCATTCCATTACGGTCTGACAGGATATATGGGAATTTATCAATTATTCAGCATTTGCTAAGACTTACATTGAGATCTATACTATTTGGAAATAGTCTATTTGTAAAAAGGTTCCACATAGCTCTTCCACTTTTAGGATCTGTATAATTGCTTAATTTCTGAATTAAACACATTATATGTTACTGTGTTATAAAATATTCAAAAGCACTTAATCACAAAGTGAACAATAATTGGTAACTGATGTTTTTAGTTTATGCATTTTACAGTATTATTTTTATAAAATGTTTAAATACATTTATCTTGTTTGCTAGTGATTATTAGTAGACCCTCAAGACCTTGTCCTCATGATTTTAGATACTTAAAGCCTAGTAGAAGAGGTCAGTAAATAATTATTCACCCAGAGGAAGGTAGAAAACTTGATTCTGTGGGTTTTTAAACATTTTTAAAATTTTTGGTGTTAGGGACTTAATCCAAGACCTTTCATATTTTAGGCATGTGTTCTACCACTGAACTATATCCTGATTCTTTTACTCAATTATAATTACTCAATTATAATTTGTTCCTTTTTTCCTCCCATGTAACAACTTTACAAATGAAGAAAAAACAATAGAACCCCAAACTGATTGAATTAAAAAATTTACATGTGATTATAAAGCTTATTTGCATACCATAAATCAAACTTTGGACCTACATCTTTCGATTAAAATAATACCTTTTTTTTTTTTTGCAGCTTAATGATAATTTTAACAAAGTTTGGAAGAAATTTCTTTGAAAAACATACCTTGCTCATTTCATAATTTTATAAAATAGTAGTTCATTAATAACTCACTACCTACTTGAGAGGCATAAAACCATGCAGAAAGATAAAGGGATAATCAGGATCTCTTTTGAAATCAAATGTTCTCATATATTTTGATATGAAAGAAACCAGATCAGTGAACATTTTATGGTAGGGGAACATTACTAAATAAACCATCTAATAAATAATTAAATGACATTATATCTTATTGTCAAAAATTAATATTGTAATTAAATAAGAAGTGAGTTCTTACCCTTTTGTTGATCTCTAGAACGCCTACAAGAGAAAAAGGTAGAACTTGGAACACTGCAAGGTACAACAAAATGGGTTGCTGAATGCCTGCCTAGAAAAAAAGACTAAAATTACAGGCAGCTCTCCAAAGTACTTCAGAAATGCTCTGTTTCTGAAAACATCCATGCCATTATACAGAGGTTTTCTGAATTGAAACATCTATTTATCTAAACTGAAAAGTTACTGAAGAGGAAGGCAAACATATTTAAAATATGTCAGCTAAACCTTTGGCTATTCAGATACACACCCGCACACAGACACACACAAAAACTTACAAACGTAAAAAGAACAGGTGTCATTCTGTAGCAACAAGATACTGTGTATTTATCCTGTATACTGAAGTTCTAGTAAGAAACAATCTAATCAAGTAGAATTGGGAAGGTATCTCAGTGGTAGAGTGCTTCCCTAGCATGTATGAGGTCCAAGTCTGATTGCCAGTAGTTCCCCACCTTCCTCACAAAAAGCCTAATCAAATCTCACATAGTTATTATGGTTAGATCCCTGAAAATAGTGTTGCACTGACATGCCTGTATGAAATGAAAAAAAAATATGCCAACAATAAAAGCTTGAGCTTGAAAAGGAACACTCCCTTTACTTCGAGGAATAGGTTCCAGTCAATTTCTTTCTATTATGAAATGTTAAATAATGTTGTACTTTCCCAGTACTGGCTTGAAGGGAATTTCTTGTTTTTTTGTGACAGGCAAACGTGTCTGCCCCAGCACAGCCTGACTCTACTTCAACAGAACCCTAAATAATGCAGCACAAAGACCACCAGTCAAAACTGCCATAACTACAGGTTAGAAAACAAAACAAAAGGGCTTGGGATGTGGCTCAAGCGGTAACGTGCTTGCCTGGCATGCGTGCAGCCTGGGTTTGATCCTTAGTACCACATACAAAGATGTTGTGTCCGTCGAAAACTAAAAAAATAAAAATATTTAAAAAATTCTCTTTTTCTCTAAGAAAAAACTGTTTAAGGAAAAAAAGAAAACAAAAAAGACTACAATGTTTAAAAGCTCTAAAGATCCTCCTTTCAAAAAGAATACATTTTTTAAACTATGATTTTTTTAGACATAAATAGATTCCTTCCAAGTTTCTAAAAACCAAAGGAAAGGCATAGTTTATATATCCTGATTTTGAGCTTTTGAGCTACGAGTTCTTGGCTGGATAAAGTCTAGAAATGCAAAAATATTGACAAGACATTAATTAGCATTATCAGACAGTGGTAAATGAAAAACCTTAATACATAGTACTTGTTCTTGAGGAATTAAATTCTTAAAAAGACACATTAGAAACTTGAGCTGGGCTGGGTGTAGTGGCACATGCCTGTAATCTCAGTAGCTTGGGAAGCTGAGACAGGAAAATTGCAAGTTCAAAGGCAGCCTCAGAAACTTAGCAAGGCTCTAAGCAACTTAGCAAGACCCTGTTTCAAAATAAAACATAAAGAAGGGTTGGAGATGTAGCTCAATGGTTAAATGTCCCTGTGTTCAACATCTATATGAAAAAAAAAAAAATTTGAGCTGGGGGTAGTGGTATTCACCTATAATCCTAGCTACTAAGGAGGCTTCCTCTTGATTCTCCTCCTCCACCTTAGAAAATTCAAAAACTCAAGGCCAGCCTGGGCAACTTGGCAAGACCCTGCTTCAAAATAAATTTCTTTTAAAAGGGGGATCTGGAGGTATAGTTCAGAGGTACAGCACTTGCCTAGCAAGCTCAATGTCTAGGGTTCAGTCTGCAGAACCACACACACAAAAAATAAAAATAAACACAGAAAATGAGAAAGAACACAACCTCTGCCAAGAGGAAACAAAAATAATTTCCCCCCCTCAGATCCCTGGGAGATAAAGAAGCAGCAAACTTCTAAAAGCAGAATCTATGTCTATTTAAGAGAAAGTGCTCAATTAAATGTTTGTTATAGCATTTCCCCATTAAGTCACCAACAGAACCAAAATAAGATTCTTGAAATAAATTTCTACACTTTAGGTAATTCTTTAAAAGGAAAGAGAGAAAAATATTAATCACATGCTTTAGAAAATAAATACTTACCGACTAATTTTAATAGCAAGCTTCAGAAATCAAAGATCATTAGTTCTTTCATAACAGTTTTGCAGACAAATTCCTAAGGAAGAAGTTCTTGGTTTATTGAATGTTTACTGATGCATACCTGTCGGGCCACTACTGAGCTTTTGTTCTGAGCAGACTTGACTGCAATGACTTCTTGAGGTGTGTCCCAGCTCAAGTACCTTTTAAATAGTGGAGATTTAATGATGTAGGTCAGTTTCCTTATACAAAACATTATAGGTAGAAGTAAGCAAATTTTTAGTTACCTAATTTATAAAAGCAAATTAATCTTTTTAAAAACAAATCAGCCAGCTGCAGTTGCATATGCCTATAATCCCAGCAACTTGGGAGGCTGAGGCAGAATTTCAAGTTCAAGGCAAGCCTCAGCAACTTAGCATGGCTCTAAGCAACTTAGTAAGAATCTGTCCCAAAATAAAAAATAAAAAGGGATGGAGAGGTACCTCAATAGTAAAGCACCTCTGGGTTTAATCACCAGTGGTACCACCACTACCACCACCACCACCACCAACAACAAAACCCAAGAGTTACAAAATGTATCAAAAATAGTATTTTCACAAATCACACACACACACACTAATTCTCAGATTGTACTAGGCAAATAATTTAACTGAAAACAGATTAGCCTTCAGGAAAACCTCCATAAAGTACACTTTACATAGAAAATACTACTTGTAGAGGAGTGACACATTATAAAAAAAAAAAAAGGCTTATCTGTCAACTGATATGTATAGGTTAGTTACTTATTAGGGAACCAAAGATAGAGGGTTTCTATCTTCAGCTCTTCAAAGGTCACAAGGGAAGAAAAACATTAAGTTTATAGAACCAAGATCATGGTAAATACTGAAATACTGGGGGAGGCAGCTTTAAAAATTTCCTGGGATACATTCTCAAATTTTTATAACAAAATCTTAAGTAATAAACTCAAGAGTTAATACCTGAATTTGCAATAGGAAGCAAGATAGATCTTCTCCAGGATTTTTCCTGTAGTTGCTGATATACGAAGTAGCCAATTGTGAGCAGTCAGTGCTATGAGTGAAGATTTATAATCTGATGGATCGGGAAGTACCTCCCCCTAAAAAAATAAATGAGGTGTAAAAGTGAAACTGCTTAGCCATGAACAATTTGCAATAATCAATGTCCAAAGAAAATAACTAAATACTCAAAGACAGTTGAAAAAGTAAACCAGAGAAGAAATATTAAATGCAGAGAAAGATAATTAAGACAAGGAAAGGTAAGATTGTGGGGAATTACTTTCATCATTAACTTATTAAGTGGATTTATTCACATAAGGCATTTAAACAGTGCTTCAAGTAATTTATTTACTATGTATTCAACAGATACTAGCCAACAATAACAGTAGGGGTATTAATGCTGCTGTGATAATGATAATAGCAGCTCTTAAAATCATGTATAACCGCACAGCTATTAAACATCATATGGTAGAAGAGTTGTTCCTATTGTCCCCCCGCCTTTTTTTTTTAGTACAAAACTTGTTTTCCTTTAGATGGAAGTGAATGTGACAAACTGCAAATTATCATACAGTTTACTGCTGTTCTATTCTAACTTCAAATGAGAACTTAGAATCCAGAATCGAGGTAGCCAAAGAAGAATAAAAGATGAACCTGTTTTTAAAGACAACCTGTCATCAATGAATAACCTAGAAAAGGTAGCTGTTTGGGTACTTTTGTTACTAAGGAGCTACCTCAAGATGGAAGTCTAATGTAGGAAGGGAGAAAAAAAAAAAAGAGCAAAGGAGTCTACTATGAATTGTGAACTATAATGTAGTTAGTAAGAAGAAAGTTAAGAATAGAAAATTGAAATTAATTTAGTATTTTTAGGACAAAGAGTAGGAAAAAAATGAGATCATGGTTATTTTACATATGCCCCAAAAGAAGTGTCTGCCCTGTCAAATGTTACAGAAAGAAAAATGATTGCTTTTTTGTGTTTTGCTTTTACTTTATTAACTGGAAATCTTACATCCTTGGGTCATAGACAATGATATAAAAGCATTTTTTCTACAATAACTTAGTAAGTATCACTTCATGGAAATTTCAGTTTTTAAAAACATACTACTTATACCTTGCCTATTAAAAAAACATCTGATGCAGCATATATAACAGGTTTAAATTATTTTCTTAAACCAAAAGTTGGATTTCACACATTGTCTCAAAAAAGAAAGGTAATAATTAAAAAGTAGTTTCACATTAGTGTGTCAGTGTTAATACAATATGCTTCTTACTCTTTCTTCATGGAAAATATTATTTCACTGCAAATGAGAACAAAATATTTAAATGTTAAAGAGAGAATAGAAAATAAGTTACAAGAAATTTTATTTTTGCCAAGATTTCTTTATAAATTTTTGGTGTTTTTACTGGTGTGTTCAAAACTTTCTCAAGTAAGAAATCTGTCATCTCTCTACCATACCAAAATGAAAATGAATTAAGATGCTTAAACTCCTGGAGGCACAAAATTATTTTTTATTTTTTTAATTTATTTTTTAAAAATAAATGACAGTGGAATGCATTACAATTCTTATTACACATATACAGCACAATTTTTCATATCTCTGATTGTATGTAAAGTATATTGGGCACAAAATTATTTATAGCTTTCAATGAGAAGTTGAGGGGGAAAAAAGATATTTTGAAAGGAGCCTTCTATGAACAGAAAATAAATATATAGAGAAAAAGAAAGCAGCTCCAGAAAACTGATTTAAAGATCTGATTAAGTGGTTATAGTATTCCAAAGGCCTTACTTAGAATATTAAAAAATGATGCCATGGAAAACTTACATTTAGAAATATTCCTCCAAAAAAGGAAGTTTTACAACCAAAAGAATCTAGGAAAATGATTTATAGTCATTGTGTACATTAGTACTATTTGAATTATAAAGTCTCTGAGAAGTAATTATATAAGTAAACTTATGTAAAATTATGTAAGTAAAGTTATTATAAAGTCTCTGAGAAGTAATTATGTAAGTAAACTTTTTGAACTCAGAATGTTCCAGACTTTTCCACAGCCCAATTCCTCCCAACTCTTTTGGTACTTACATACCTGTTGACATTCCATAAAAACAGTGTTCTGAAAAATATGTACCAGGGCAAGGCTGGTCTGATGAATGAGCTTATATGGCCATATTTGTTATTTTTATCTTATTATTTTCCTAACAACATTTGGGAAGAAAACTTGTAAGAATCCGCTTTATGATGGCAAGGATGTGGGGAAAAGGTATACTCCTAAGTTGTTGGTGGAACTGCAAATTGGTGCAACCACTCCAGAAAGCACTTTAGATTCCTCAAAAAACTAAGAATGAAATCACCATATAACCCGGCTATCACACTCCTCGATGTAACAGTGTACTAAAGTGGTGCAGGCATATCAATGTTTATGGCGGCACAATTCACAATAGCTAAGATATGGAGCCAACCTAAGTGCCCTTCAATAGTTGAACAAATAAAGAAAATGTGGTATATATACACAATGGATTATTACTAAGTCATAAAGAATAACAACTTATGGCATTTTCCAGTAAAAGGATGGAACTGGAGACCATCACGTCAAGAGAAATAATGCAGGCCTGAAAAGTCAAAGTAGGGGGGATTAAAAAAAAAAACAAACCAGAAGAAAGATCAGTGGAGTAAGACAAAGGGGAATAAAGGGAAGGGAGAAGGGATGGGTTAGGAAAAGACAGTGGAATGAATCTGATCTAACAGATCTAACATTCTCATGTACATGTAGGAATATACCACAATGAATCTCACCATTATGTACATCCACAAGACACTAATTAAAAACAACAACAACAACAAAAAACCTGTAAGTAAATAGAAGAAAGATCAGTAGGGTAGAGGGAAAGGAAAAGGGGGTGAGGAAAAGGGGAAGTACTGGGGACTGAATAAGAACAAATTATGTTCCATGTTTTTATAATTATGTCAAAATGAATTCTATTATCATGTATAACTAAAAAGAACCAATAAAATTCTGTATATCATAAAAGATGCTCTCTATACTTTTTTATTGTTCTGTTTCAGTAAGTAGAATGATCTCTTAAACACCAAGAACAGTAATAAAGTAGTTTAAATTGCTATAAACTTTTAATGTTTCTAACTTTTCCTATTTTCAAGATTTAAAAACTACATCTACTTTAAAAAATATTCATAATATTAATGATTTTTTAAAGATAAAAACATTTATGAGAAAATGATAATAAAAAGATACATTCCCCTCTTCATTGTGCTAATAATTCTGGAATCACTGTGATATTTAAGTTTTAATCCTTAATGGAATATATTAACAATAACTAGTTCTTCTAGGCTAAAAATACTGTAGAAACAAGTGCTCTAAAAACAAATCTTACCACTGGGCATTCCCATAACAAAGCATCCTCTATTTTTTCCGATTTGGAACATTTTGGCATTTCATAGAGTTTTTTTGGCTCTGAGGCAACACTGGAAAAAAGGAAAAATAAATTATTAGTATTCCTGGTAAATGAAGCAGTATTTGCTCAGGTTTGAGACTTCTTTTCATACAGATATCTGAAAATACCAAAATACTATTTGTTGTTTGTTTTTCTTATTAATTTTTTTGGTTACAGAATTCATAATACACATACATAGGAAAAATATGAAATAGTTTATAATACTATACAACTATAAAACTAAACATTCACATTTTGGTTCATTTTCTTCTAGTTTTCTTTAAATACATAGAGGTAGCTGAACATTGTTTTGCTAAATTGGATTATATTAAACTTTTTTTTTAACCCTTAAACATATCTGAATTCCACTGAGTTCTTCAACCATTTTTCTGATATTTAAAATCAAAATTAATAGATAAGTTGTTCCCATTATTTTAGAATGAAAATCAGTGGATAAAAAAGGAAACACTCTTGGCCAGGCACGATGGTGCATACCTTTAATTCCAGCATCTTGGGAGGCTGAGGCATTAGGATAGTGAGTTCAAAGTCAGCCTCAGCAATTTAGCAAGACCCTAAACAACTTAGAACTTATCTCTAAATTTTGTTTAAAAAGAAGTCTGGGGATGTGGCTCAAGTAATTAAGTGCCCCTGGGTTCAATCCCCAGTACCACAAAAATATTTTTTTTTTATTAAAAAAATTAAGTCTCTTTACAACTTTTGCTCCTAAATTATCTGTCAGAAAGGTAAAATAAGTTGATATTTCTACCAATATTGAACAGTCTTTGATGTAAAAACAGTCTCTTATTAATTGGTACTGGGAATTATAGATCCAGTGGTGCTTTACCATTAAGCCACTTCCCCAGCCCTCTTTATTATTTGAGACAGGGCCTCACTAAGCTGCTGAGGCGGCTTCAAGGGACTCTCCTGCTTCAGTCTCTCAAGTGGCTGGGATTACAGGGATACACTACTACACCTGGCTTATTTATTTTTAAGACAGGGTCTCACCATGTTGCCCAGGCTGGTCTTGAACTCCTAGGCTCAAATGATCCTCTTGCCTCAGCCTCTTAAGTAGCTGAGGCTACAGGTACATGCCACCATGCCTGGCCAACTTCCATTGAGATGTGAATACAGATGTTTAACATATGAACTTTTAACATTAAACCACTGTTAAAAGAGAAATGAAGGAGATCTGGAACATAAAACTTGAGCAAATAATATTGTCTTTCTGTGCACACATATGAACATGTAACAATAAATCCCACAATTATATATAATTATAATACACAAAAATATTTTTTTTTAAAAGAGAGAGTGAGAGAGGAGAGAGAGTGAGAGAGAGAGAGAGAATTTTCAACATTTATTTCTTAGTTCTCGGCGGACACAACATCCTTGTTGGTATGTGGTGCTGAGGATCGAACCCGGGCCGCACGCATGCCAGGCGAGCGCGCTACTGCTTGAGCCACATCCCCAGCCCCCACAAAAATATTTTTAAAAAGAGACAATTTTCAGAGTGACATTCTATTCACCTTTGATATTCTCTCAGAGTCAAAGGTTTAAACCAAACAGTTTCACAGGAATAAAATCAATCTCATTTGTGATTCCAGCTTTTGGGTAAAAAAATCCCTGGATGGCATGTTAAAGAACTGCAATGTTATTTACCATTAGAACACAATGCCAATTACTCTGATTAATCTTATTAAAATTAAGCAATATGTACAATCTGGGGAAGTTATGAACTGCGTATTAAATGGTACCAAAGAAATATCACTAATTTTGTTAGGTGTGAAAATGACATTATGAACATAAAAAAGTCTAGATTTCTACTTCCAGCATGACAGTGGTAAGGCTTTGTAGACACACTCTGAAAGCAAACTTGTGAAAAATTATAAAAGGATAACACTTAAAAGTCTTGGGAAATGCTATTGGGGACATACAGCACATGAAGACATGTTTATTAATGAAAATCTATTAGTACTCATTAAGAATATGGAGTATGGGCTGGAGATGTAGCTCAGTGGTAGAACACTTGCTTACTGTGCACAAGACCCTCAGTTTAATCCATAGCACTGGAAAAAAAAAATCTTAGAATAATAGGAGTCTTTGGTGTTTGGAGCAGGAAGGGTTCCATTCTTCCTCATTCCTAGTTCAACAAGATGGCCACTCTACTTCAAACTGGTGTACCAAGAACACAAGGCTCCTCTCCCCACTGCCTCTACTAAGAGAACTATCTCCCTAAGAGAGGCAGAATGGTAGCATTCCTCATCCAACCCTCAGCTATCTGTTGCAGACAATGAGTCCTGAGTGAATGTAGTCAAGAGGTGGGGTACCTCTCTGCCACCCAGGTCCCACTCAGGAAGTGGAGGCTCTGCCTTGGGTGCAACATGGCTGAGAATACTATTGCCCTGATAGGTCTTATCCCTCTTTATAAAGCAATGGGTCCATCCTAAGAGAGGCAAGTTGAAAAGATGTAAGGCTAGTGTTCCCTCAAACTTACAAGTTCAGCTTTTAGAGCAGGGATGTGACTCACAGAGAAGAGTTTCATTTACTCCTATTAGAGTGCTGGTTTGAAGATTATGCCTGGGAGAAGTAGGTCATAAAACAGATAGTCCCTAGTTCCTTCTAGAAAAACTGACTTTATTTACAACAGATGTGGAGAAGGATCAAGCCTAAGTGTACTGTCAAAACCAGTAAAGACTGTGGTAAAAGACAAATGGGAGATAGGCAGATTCATTGGAAATATAGGCTAAATTACTGGCTGGCTAATTTGCCAGAGTGAACCAGAAAAAGCTAACTGAAGGAGCCCTTTTGAGTTCAGAACAAACTCCAAATGCAGACTATTCTAACTTCTGCTTCTGGTGCAACATGAAAAGAGCAGAAGTTGTGATGCTTGAACTCATTGGAAAATGGCGAAACAATTCGAAAATTAACAATTATTCTTAGATCCAGCAGAGAATTGAGGTCACAGGGAAAAAATCACAGATTAACAGGAACAGAGTCCAAGAAACAAGCCACTGGAATCAGTAATGGGAAGACATAAACAAGACAATAAGAAAAATTTAACTTCTGATACCTATGGTTACATCAAATAATAATAGCTTCACCCAGATAAACATAAAATCTAAAGGCCTACTTACCTCAATTCCTTTTCCCTAATATGTCATACAGTCTTCAACAAAAAAAATTATAAGGCATGCTAAAGGGCAAAATACAAAGTTTGAAGAGACAAAGCAAGCATCAGAACTGGGCTCAGATATGGCAGAGATTCTGGAATTATAAGATCAGGAACTTAAAAAATCTCTGGTTAAACCTGAACTCCCAGCTACTTGATAGGCTGAGGTAGAAGGATCCCACATATAAGACCAGTCTAGGCAACTAAATGAGGCTGTTTAAAAAAATTAAAAAAAAAAAAAAAAAAAAAAAAAAAGGCTAGTTGTGTAGTTGAGTGGCAGAACACTTGCCCATTATGCACAAGGCTCTGGATTTAATAGTAAGGCAAAACAACAACACACTATGATTAATACGTTAAGGACTCTAAGGGAAAAAGTGGACAACAAGCAAGAAGAGATGGCCAATTAAGTAGAAAAACAAAAATCAAAAGGAAATGCTAGAAATCAAAAACGGTATAGTAGAAGTGAAAAATGATTCATCAGTAGGCTGGATACAGCTGAAGAATCAGTAAGCTCGAAGAGAAGTCAACAGAAATTTCCCAAACTGAAAAGAAAAAAGAAAAAAGTAGAACAGAATATTCAATAACTATGGGACAATTAAGAGAAGGTGTAATGTACACACAATGGGAATACCAGAAGGAGAAAAACAGAAATAGGGACTGAGAATTTTATATAACTCACGAGACGCCCAAGTACAAGTCCAGGAAGCTCAGAAACACTAGTAGGGAAGTTAAAAAGAAAAAGAAACTACACATAGGTATATCATATTCAAACAGCAGAATATAAAAAAAATGAGGAGAGGGCTGGGACTGTAGTTCAGTGGTAGAGCACTTTTGCCTAGCACAAGTGAGGCACTGGGTTTGAACCTCAGCACCACATAAAAAACAAATAAATAAAAAATACAGGTTAAATTCTTTTTTAAAAAATGAGAAAATCTTAAAAGAGAAGCAGGGAGGGGAAGGCACCTTATCTACAGAGGAGCAAAGAGAAGAATTACATCAAACTTCTCTTTCAGAGATCATACAAACAAGAACCAAGTGAAATATCTATAGTGTTGAAAGAAAACAAAAAAATTCCACAACCTGGAATTTCTGTATCCAGAAAAATTATCCTTCAAAAGTGACTATCCAGATAAACAAAATTGAGAATATCTTGCCTTATAAGAAATATTCAAAACATTTTTCAGAGAAAGGAAAATGATATGTCAGGTCTAAAAATGGAAGTGTTAGAGAAGACATAAATGAAGGTAAAATAAAATTCCTGTTTTTCTTTATTGAATTAAAAAAGTTTGTTGAAAATAAAAACAGCAAAAAGGTATTCAGTGATTATAACAAAAATAAGTTTAAAGATATCTTTATATCAATGACAATGGTGTTATAAAGATATCTTTAAACTTAATGGTGTTGTGTTATAAAAGAGGGAGAAAATAGGAACATTCTGTTGATACCAGTACTACCCATGAAATGGTCCTGTATACAATCAAAAATACACTAGTCCCCTCCCTTGCCCTGAATATGGCTTTTTAGCCTTCTTTTATAGTCTTTTGCCCATAAGTATTACAGTTTTTGAGATTTTGGCTTTTAAAATTTCAACATTTGGCATTTAAATCTCTTAGGATTATAATTTTGGGGATTTTGATTTTGGGAGATTTCTAAATTTAGGATCACAGCATTCAAGATTGTCTTTTTTGTTTTACAACAATGAAAATGTATAATTATGATGATGGCTGTGTGTATCTGTGAATGTAAAAAATCAATTGTACATTTTTCATGGAGAAATAGTATGGTATATAACTATCTTAATAAAGTTCTTAAAAAGAAAATGCCCAAGACTTTTTAAGAGATACACACTGAAGCATGTCAAGAATATGCTTTAAAATACCTAGCATAGAGGTAAAGGAAAGGGGATATGGATGAGAGAAAGAGAGTGTTGCAAATCTTGATAGTTTCTAATTCTAGGTAATGGGTATATGGGGATTCACTGCAGCTTTCCCTGTAGCCTCATGTTGGACTGTTGTGGTTGAGGTTAACTGTTAAACATTCTGGATCTATAAATACTATTATTTTGTTTGAAATTTTTTCTCTTAAAAAAGTAGCATCTAATTACATAGTAACCAGCTTTCAGGACTCTGGTATCTTTAAGTTTTATAAACAATGAGGCAGGAAGAGAGGGGGGAAGTGCTGTGGAGTGATATTAGACAAGTTATATTGCTATGCTGTGTGCATAATAATATATGACAACAAATTCCATCACTATGTACAACTATCATGCACTGATAAAAATGTGGGGGGAAATGTATTATTTTGCCTGGATTAAATGCAGCTGTGCTTTAATATAGTATTTCTAAAGAGGAAACCCACAATTTTAGACTTAAGATTTTTAAATTACGTGCATTTTACTGCCTAGTCTTATTTCGGACCTATTTTCCCTTTCTTCTATTTTCCTGTACATTAATGTAGGCATGTGATTCTATAAAACTTACTGATGAGATCAACAGTCTGAAAAATTATCACTAAAAATTTACCTGCTAACACAGCACCGATAATTGTCAAAATATATTCTTCCTCTCTCATAAGCTATAGGTGACTTGGAATGAGTTGTCCAAACATTCTTAAATTTAGTACTTTCCTGAAAAATACAAGGGATTTCGGTTTAGGAAAGAATTCATAAGTTTCTACTCTGTGCATCCATTTTAAGTAGGGTAAATATATCATTTTCAAAGTAATTTCACATATGCTATTTAAAAACATTTTGAATTCTTCCTCACCCTGCCCTCGCGTCTAGGTTAAACTGGGTGCCCAACTTTTAGAAACACAGTTTGCAGGAAGGCATAAGCAGCTTAAAACTAAAACCATATGGCGGCCCTATTAACACCTATTTACTAATCCCCCAGGTGCACGACACGTATTCCCCCTTCCCGTCACATGAAACACACTCAAAAGGGAGCCTAGAATGCAAAAACTGCACCCCAGCAGGAAGTCTGACCACAGGTGCCCCGCTGCCTCCACTCTGCCCGCGACCGGCGGGAGGTCACCTGGCACACCAGCTCCCGAAGGATGCCCAGGTTCGTCCTCTGCACCACGCCTGCGTCGCGCGCGAAGAAGCCCAGAGCCCGGCGACTCAGCCTCCGGCACACGTTGGGCTTCCGGGTTGGGCCCATGGATGAGCGATCGGCCCGCAGGGTTGGCTGGGCCGAAGAGGGGCTGGCCCCTCACTCCCACGTAGGGCAGAAACAGCTACCTCCGAATCTTAAGAAAGCTAACCGGGTAGCCGGGTACTGGGTACCCAGTAACTGGGCGAGGGAACGCAAAGTACGCACCACCTGAACGCGAAGAGGGGAAGAAAAAAAAACGCCCCCTTCCTGTCCTGCCCCTAAGACGCTCTCCGCCCGCGGACAATGCAAAGTCGCTTTACCTCACGGCCTGCCGTAGCCGCTACCTCAGAGGGAAATGTAGTTCCCAGGGCACGCTGGCTTCCTCCTGGACTACAACTCCCATCAGGCAACAGGAAATGCGTTCTTGCCCCAGCCCCGCCCCAGCATGCCGCGGCCCCGCCTCCAGAACGCCCTCTTGGGTCCAGCAAAGGTGTGGGCTGCGCTGTGCGGCTCCAGAGCTTTCTTGGGTTGGTAGCGGCGCGCGGGGAAGACCCCTGGGGGCGCTGTGTTGCCGCCTCCTGGTCCAGTTTCCTGGGCTGCACTCAGGGGTCATTGCTTCTCTGGTACCCGGTCTCCTGCCGCCCCTGGCTTTCGCTTTGGGAGGCTCAAGCCAGGCGCCCGCAGGGGCTGTGTCGAGTGTGACCACTCTCCAAAGGTACGCCCCGCGGCTTTCCCTTCAGCCGCTCGTTAGACGTCGTGGATGAGGTTAACTGTTAAACATTTTCTTTGTATAAACACTTTGCTTTTGTATTATGATTAGTGGTGGAAGATGATGCTTTCCCACCAAACTAGGATTGAATTACTCTTCTCAGAGGCCCGCCTTTTGTGTGGCCTGCGGAAAATGGTATTGCGATAATTGCTGCGTTTTCCTTCCTCTCCCTTCCAATCCCATACCCTGCCCCACTTAAAGGGAATAAAATGCTTACATTCTTATAGGACTACCTAAGATATTCCACGTTGATTTCTGTAAGTAAAAGATAGCATACTTTGTTAACTAGCCCTGCCTATATGTTCAAAGTTTCCAGTGCACTAAAATTTCAATAACCTTAAGCTAGAAGTTGTCCCATTGTTTTGTTGTAGGTCCCTGAGAGAGGTCTTTGCATCTCCATCTAGTTCTTAGGTGTTCTAGGAAGGTGAGTGATCATGTCTGACTGGCAGTTCAAAAATTACAGTACTGGTGAGTGCGCTGGGTCACAATTTAAATTGAGTAAAAAAAAAATCATATCTCTTTTTAACCTTGATGCATTTCCTTCAAGCTTGGCTTTTGCTGATTTCCATGACTTATTTAGAGCATACAGTGGAGTGCTTTATTTTTAGACAGCGCTACAATAGTTAATTTGGTAATTCATGAATGCAGCTGTCACTGAGAAAACTAGAACCCAGAAAACATAACTGGATTTTCTTTGGCTGGAATGAAATTCAAGTCATTGCTGAATTGAACTCATTATCTCTCTCTTTTCTCCTTCCTCTTTGCCTTCACTTGTTTGTCTTCCTGTGGTCTTTATCTCACCACCAAACACCCAAAGCAGAGTCATTCTATCTAGATGTCTCCCTTTACCTCACCCACAGCCAAGTCCTTCTGTTCTCTTATTGTCTCATCTTTATTTCATTGAGTAATTTGGGGCCTTACCATTTTTATCATATTATTAAGTAGCCTCCTAACTGTTCTTTCAGTTTGGTACTTTCAGTTCCAATGCTCCCTTCTTCCAGAGTGATTTTTCTAAAGTACAAAGCTGTTCTCATGTTACAATCTTTCAGTGGTTCCCTGTCTCTTACAGCAGAATTTCTCAAACCAGAACTGATACCCAGGATCCTCCATTCTAACTTAAAATATCTCAGTATGTTAAACATGAAATCAAGTATGAAAGTAAGTATAAACTCTTTATATTGTATTTTTATACAACTATAACACCTAAACATTTAAAAATGAAGCAAAACTATAAAATCAATAAATTCAAATGAATACTTACTCGTTGTGTCTAATAAGAATATTTTGCTGGATCTAAAGACTTCTCAAAGTGAACCTCTTCCTTATTGAAAAGTCTATCCATTTTCCCTAGTGTCAAGAGATCACTTGATGTTCCTTTCTTTGTTAAACCACTGCAAAAATTTCCTTTATTTGGTGTGTCATGACTTCTGTTTATTTACTTGGTTGAACCCAGGAGTGCTTTACTACTTCTCTATATTCCCAACCATTTTAATTTTTTATTTTGAGATGGGATCTTGCTAAGTTTCCTAAGACTAGTTTTGAACTCGAAATCTTCCTGCCTCAGGCTTTTGAGTAGGTAGGATTACAGGCATGCATCACTGTACCCTGTTGGTTCATAACTTCACTGAACCTTCATTTGAAAATGTCACTTATGTATAATAGTTCCCATTTCTTTTTCATCCTGCACCAATGACAAGTGGTGCAACAAATGTGACACAGATGTGTCTGAACCATATGTGTGAACTGAAATCTTGTTAACACTCAACTAAAAGTGGTCATCCAGATGACCCAGAGTACCCTTTTTTAAAAAAATCTTTTTTTTCCCCTTCTTTTCAGTTTTTGTCAGACTGAAAGTGAAAGGTTTCTCCTACAGAAATCTTAATCTTGAGAATGTATGTACAAATCCCTAAGGGTCCATATAAGTACCTAATAGCACAGATTAGAATGCCTTAGTGAAGAATACAGGGCACTTCATTAACTTCAGCCTCATCTTTTTGGCCATCCCTCACATGTGCTCTGTGGTTCTGATATTTGCCCCTTTTTTCTGGAACTCCTTCCCCATTATCTCTTATGCATTTATGGCAACACTCTTCCCAGGTGTCAAGAGTTCCACTCAGACCCTTTTCCTGACCTCTCGAGCTTAATATAAGTAGCCTTGTTTTGTCCCTCCATGTTTCTCTTCCTGAGCAGAAACAGTAGTAAGTCATTCTGCCTCTTTAGCACATTGCCTAAAATGTGGTTAATGCACATGTGTGTTGATGAATAAATGACCTATAGGAACATGTGACCATAAGGAATCTATTTAAGTACTTTTAACATAGATGCAGATTTAGTCTCCCCTTATTCAGGTAGTGATAATCAAATCAAAATGGAAATTATAACATTAAGAAGAAGAACTAACTTTCCAAAATCTTAAATCCCTAAAAGTTCCACCTATAAAATAGATATTTTTTCATTTGTTAAAGGAAAATAGCATGAACAGATACATTTATGATTGGGAAACAACTTAGTTTGGGAATTTTAACATAATTTGGTTCTTTTGTTTTCTTTTTTCCCATTCTTTGGCTGTGTTATATTTATAGAGTCCTTAGCCATCCTAGCCATAATATTTTTAAGACAAAGAAGAAGAAATGTAAATTTACAAGTGAATAAAATGCTTTTTGTTCATATGCTTTTCTTAAAGAAGCATAGTATGACTAAATAAACATATACAACACTCAGGTTATTAAACTTAAACTTTTGTTCAGAGACAAAGAATTCTGAACCAAGGCCTCAGGAGGTCATTCATTTATTCAATTATTTTCATTCACAATGTCCTGGGAACTATTTTGGCATAGGTTATAATAGCAGACAAGCTAGACAAGGTCCCTATTTATGAGGAAGAAGATATACAGGAAATAATTAGATGAAAAATTCAGGTAGTGATAAGTGCTAGAAGAAAAATAAAACTGGGTGAGGTACTAGAACATGGTTGGAAGCCCTGCTTTAACCAGAGTGGTCAGGGAAAGTCTCTTTGAAGAGGATCCCTGAATGGATCCCTGAATGATGAGGAAGAGCTAAGCTATAAAGATCTAAAGTAAGTGTCCAGGCAAAGGAATGCTTGAGCACAGGGTTCCCAAGGCTTATAACAACAAGCTTGGCTTATTCTGAAATAGTCAAAAGACCAGTGCAGCTCTTTAATGTGCAAGAGAGAGAGAATCTTGAAGTGGTAGGCTGAGACCTAATCATGTTGGGCACACTTTCTTCATCCCCCTTTTTTTTATTGGTGATTATAGTTATACATAATTCATGTTGGGCTTTGTAAGGCCATGGTAAGGAGTTTGGATTTTATTCTGTTGTGATGGACAGCCATAGTAGGCTTTGAGGAGGAAAGTAATGTGATTGAATTTGTGTTATAATAAACTCTTTATGGGTATAGTGTGGAGAATGTATTGGGCGGGGGGTAAAAAGTATTGCAACAAGACAGGTGGCCACATTGTTCTAGGTGCAAGCGATGATAGTGTTTTGGACTAAAATAGTAGCAAGAGAGATGGAAAGAAGTAAACAGATTCAGTATATGTTTTGGAAACAGTTAAGAGAACTTATGCTATTAAAGATATTAAGGATGAGGGAGAAAAAAAGAATCAATTGAAATCATAGTAAAGCAGAACGATAACAGTTACCCACAAATTCCCTGGAATAAATGGGAAACAGATAGCTACTTATAATGTCAATAAAACAATGCCTAGATTTTATGAAAAATATATATTAGCATTATAGACATTAGCACTGAGGAATGTTAGAATATATTCTGTGGCTAGGACATAATAGAAGAGGAAAATAAAATCGGATATCAGAAGCAGGTGAGAATAGAGGATGTGGGACTATGGAAATGTGATGATAAGTCATTAGACTCCTATAGCACAAGAAATAAAATCAAGAATCAATAAATGGGATAGATTCAAACTGAAAAGCTTCTTCTCAGCAAAAGAAATAATCAGTGAAGGGCTGGGGATGTGGCTCAAGCAGTAGCGTGTTCACTTGGCATGCGTGCAGCCCGGGTTCGATCCTCAGGACCACATACAAACAAAGATGTTGTGTCCGCCGAAAACTAAAAAATAAATATTAAAAAAAAATTCTCTCTCTCTTAAAAAAAAAAAAAGAAAGAATCAGTGAAGTGAAGAGAGAGCCTATAGAATGGGAACAAATTTTTACCACATGCACATCAGATAGAGCACTGATCTCCAGAATATATAAAGAACTCAAAAAACTTAACACCAAAAAAACCCCAAACAACCCAGTCAATAAATGGGCCAAGGAACTGAACAGAAAATTCTCAGAAGATGATATAGAATCAATCAACAAATATATGAAAAAATGTTCAACATCTCTTGCAATTAGAGAATTGCAAATCAAAACTACTCTTTAAGATTTCATCTCACTCCAGTCAGAATAGTAGCTATTAAGAATACAAACAACAATAAATGTTAGTGAAGATGTGGGGAAAAAGTCACACTCATATATTGCTGGTGGGACTGCAAATTTGTGCGGCGAATATGGAAAGCAGTATGGAGATTCCTTGGAAAACCTGGAATGGAACCACCATTTACCCAGTTATCCCACTCCTTGGTCTATACCCGAGGGATTTAAAAACAGCATGCTACAGTGACAGCCACATCAATGTTTATAGCAGCACAGTTCACAATAGCTAAATTGTGGAACCAACTAGATGCCCTTCAATAGATGAATGAATAAACAAACTGGAATATACCCAATGGAATATTACTCAGCATTAAAAGAAAATAATATCATGGCATTCTCAGGTAAATAGGTGGAGTTGGAGAATATTATGCTAATTGAAATAAGCCTATCCCCAAAGCCAAAAGCTGAATTTCTCTGATAAATAGATACTGATCCATAGTGTGGGTGGAGGTGGGAGCATGTGAAGAATGGAGAAACTTTGGATAGGATAGTGGGTGGGAGGAAGAGAGAAGGGAATAGGGGTAGGAAAGATGGTAGAATGAGATGGACATCATTATCCTAGGTACATGTATGAAGACACAAATGGTGTGACTCTACTTTGTGTACAACCAGAGAAATGAAAAATTATGCTTCATATGTGTACTGTGAATTGAAATGCATTTGGCTCTCATGCATAGCAAATTAGAATAAATAAATAAATTTTAAAAAGTCAATAGAGTGATGGGACATTCTCTTTAAATAGATACTTGGGTATAGTATTGGGAATGGGAGTGAAATGTAGGGAGATCAATTAGCAGGTAAGTGTAGGCTTTTACATAAAATAATTATCTAAGAAGCAACTGTCCATCATATTCACAGGTCCTATCCACACTCAAGGACTATATGGGAGGTGTGTGACAGTGGGAAGCTGAAGGGGCAGAAATCTTGGAGATCATTTTATAATTTTGCTTACCACAGAGTATTAGTACATAGGCATTGAATTACTGGATTATAGGGCGTATGCATCTTCAGCTTTATTAGGTAATACCATGTTGACTTTATGTAACTATAGCAGTTTTTATGTTCCCATTGACAGGATGTAAGACCTCTCAAGCATTTCTTTACCTCCTTGCCTGCCTGTATATTGTTACACTTTCACTTTTTGTTGTTGTTTGTTTGTTTGGCAGTACTGGGAAGTGAACCAGAGGCACTGTACCACTGAGATCCGTCATTGGCCCTTTTTATTTTTGAAACAGGATCTTCCTAGGTTTCCTTGCTGGCCTCAAACTTGCTACCCTCCTTTCTCAGTCTCCCAAGTTGTTGGGATTGCAGGCATGCAGCCCTATGCCCAGCTGGACTTCTACATTTTTTCCAATCTAGGCAATATAAAATTATATCACATTATGAAGTTATCATGGATTTCCCATGTCATCGCTTTTGCCCATTTTCTATTGGATTTTTTTTTTTTTGGTGGAATGCTTATGCATGTTCCTTCTGTTGTACTAATCTTCCATCATATATGTTGCAAATATATTCTCCCAAAGACTTGTTACTATACAGAAGCTTTTAATTTTTTTAATTTTTAATTTTTATTTTTGTTGTGCTGGGTATTGAACCCAGGGCCTTGTGCATGCAAGGTAAGCACTCTCTCAACTGAGCTATTTCCCCAGCCCCAGAAGCTTTTAATTTAAATGTAGTAAAAATAATCAATATTTCTCTTTAGAGTTAGTGTTGTTTGAGAAATCTTTAAATTGATGTCATGAAGATGTCGGCCCCGCCTTTTCCTAAAATGTTCTAAAATTTTACCTTTCCTATTTAAATCTTTAATTGAGGACAGAATTTGTTTTTGGAATGTAGTACAAAATAGGGATCCATTTTATTGTTTTTTTCATACATGAATAACCACTTGTCCCAGAACTATTTGTTTAGTAGTCCCTCATTTCCTCACAGATCTGCAGTGCTAATTCTGTTACATATCAATTTACAATTTACATGGTGTATTTGTCTATTTTCTATTACTATAACAACATACTTGAGTTTGGATACTTTATAAAAAGGTTTATGTTTTTCCCAAATTTAGAGACTGAAAGTCCAAAATTCAATGACCCCATCTGTCTGGCCTCTGGTAAGGGCCCCCTTGGGTACATAATAGCATGGTGGTAGCATTGTTGTAGGAATACAAATGAGAGAGAGAGACACTATAATATGACAGGAAGCCAGAGAGATTCAAAAGCCAGGCTTCCTCTTTTTATAACAGTTTTTTCTCTTGGGAACTAACCAGGGTGCTATGAAAACTATATTAATCTCTCCCAAGGGTGGTGCCCCTGTGAACTAATTACCTTCCACTAGACCCCCTCTCTTAAAAGGTTCCACAACTTTTCAACACTGTCATACTAGAGACCAAACTTCTAGCCCATGAGTCTTTGGTGAACATGCTGAAATCATATTCAAACAATAACATGGTCGGGTCTATTTCTATTCTGTTTTTCCCTCCATTGTTCTATCATTCTATCCCTGGGCCTGCATCTGTCCACTTAATTACTACAGTGTTATAACACTTGATAACTGGGAGAGTAGGGCCTCTACTTTATTCCTCTTCTTCAGGGATGTCTTAATTTTTGCTGTTTGCCCTTTCATATGTTTTTGGTTTTTGCTGCAGTTCTCTTTGTTTTGGGGTGTTGTCGTTTGGGCAGTACTGGGGATTTAACATGGGTGCTCTACTACTGATCTACATTGTCAACCCTTTTTTATTTTTTATTTGAGACAGAGTCTCACTAAGTTGCCCAGGCTGGCCTTGAACTTGTGACCCTCTTGCCTCTGCTTCCTGAATGACTGGGATTAAAGGCATGCATTAATGTGCCCAGCTTCATACACATTTTAAAATCAGCTTACATTTCAGGGAAAACCTATTGGAATTTTGAATTGGATGACATTAAATCTGTGTATCAATTTGAAGAAAACTGACAAATTACCCATATCAAATTATCCTGTGAAGATAGTGTATCTCTCCATTTATTTAGATCTTCTTTGTCTTTTAATTAAGTTTTATAATATTTTCTTTAAGGGATTTGCACATTTTGCATCTTCTCAAATATATTTTGTACAGTATTATAACTTGTATATATTTTACTAGAACGTATTTGGGTCCATTTTGACAAAATCATACATGCAAGAAATTTTATTTCAATCCCCTTCTCCCCTTTACTTCCCTCCTCCCTATCCCTCTTCTCCCTTCTCTATTAAACTTCCTTTCATATCTATCTATATACACATATATATATGGAAAATTCCCTTTGGTACCTTTATGCATGAATATAATATGATTTTGTTAAATTCATTCCCTATTTCTTCCCCTTTTCCTTTCCTTCCTCCTTCATTCTCATTCTTCTGCTCTACTGATATTTCCTGTACCTTTAAGATATCCAATACCCTCCCCAACCACCTTCTTTTCCTTATTTTGCTCTAGCTTCCACATATGAGAGAAAACATTCAATCCTTGATTATTTGAGTCTGGCATATTTTACTTAGCATAATTTTCTCTATTTCCATCCATTTACCATCAGTGCCATTATTTCATTCTTCTTTATGGCTGAATAAAATTCCATTGTGTATATATACCACATAATCAGGATTTTAAATTATATTTTACTATTATATAAAAATGCTGTTATCTTTTTGTATAACTGGTCTCTTATTTAGCAATCTTGAAAAACATTATCTTTAATAGTAATTATCATCATTAGTAGGATTTGGAAGATTTTCTGTGTAGATAGTTGTGTCCTCAGGAAATTGTGAAAATTTTTCTCTTTCCTTCTCAACCCTTTGACTTTATGTTTCTCTTTCCTTTATTACCATGGTGGCCAGTACACTCTTGAATAGAACTGTTGTTAATGAGCATCCTTGTCTTATTCATGTTTATAAAGGGAATACTTTCAATATTTTGCCATTAAGGAAGACAAGGTAATTGGCAGCTTCCCTTTATCAAGTTAATGAAATTCTTTTCAATTCCACATTTGTTAAATTTTTATTTGATTTTTAATCATGAATGGATGTTGTATTTTATCAAATGCTTTCTCTTCAGCTGCTAAGGTGAGATGATTTTTACCTTTAATTTGATAATGCAGTAAAATTCATAAATATATTTCTTAATGTTAATCAAATGAGCTTATTCAGATGAATTTCTGTGATGCTTTGTTTTTCATACATTGTAGGCTTTGGGTAGTTGCTGGCTTCAATACTCATTCAGCTCTGCAATTTTGCTAATTTGGTTTCTGAGGATTTGTTTTTCTTGGTGGCTCAGTGATGTATTTAACAAGATATTTTTTTAAAATTAATTTATCCAGCATTTTGGGAGCTGTATAACAATTTTTTAAGGTGTCAAGTTCACCAAATTTCCAGAATTAGAATTCCACTTTCTCATGTTTTTAGTGTGAAAGGTTTAGTTAATATGAGATATAATTTAAATGACCACTTACCACCACTTCTACCTTTTATTCTTGTCTCACTGCACAGCCATCCACTTGCTGCTGAAAAGAAGAAAGGATTGTGTAGTAGAAAGAGCATCATACCAGGAGTTAGAAGGCACAAGTTCTAGTGCCAGTGCCACTTACTGAGATGTTGAGTGAGCCTCTTACTCTCCTTGAGTTTCATTCAGTCATCTGCTAAGTGGAAACATTTAGGATTGAAGTGAGATCACATATGTTTACAAATACGAACATGGTATAAGGGGAAAGAATGAAAGTATATTATCTGTTAGAAGAATGTAACAGAAACAGAGGAGAGAGTGTTGATTAACCAAGGATTTTTTAGGTTGATGAAACTATTTTGTATGATACTGTATAAAATGATGGGTATATGATACTATAAAACCCCTACAGTTACAGCACAGAGTAAATCTTTCTTTCTTTCTTTCTTTTTTTTTTTTTGTGTGTGTGTGTGCTAGGGATTGAACTAAGGGCCTCACATCCTAACCACATCTTCTACAACTGAGCTATACCCCTCAACCTCAGAGAGAATCTTAATGTATGCACAATGTAAAAAATAATTTAGGTGCAGTAAGGATACCAGTACGAAATACAGACTGTACCAAAACCAAACTGTATTTACAAATGTAGGCAATGATCCCACTAAAAGGGACCATGGAAAAAGTGCTGACATGAATAACTGTGTAAGACTAAGGCAAGCCTGGTGTGCTGGCATTTGCCTGTAATCCCAAATTCAGGAGACTGAGGCATGAGGAGTGCAAGTTCTTGGTCAGCCTTGGCAACTTTAACAAGACCCTGTGTCAAAAAACAAACTTTTTTTTTAAAGGACCAGGGGTGTAACTCGGAGGTAAAATGCCACTGAATTCAATCTCCAATACCAAAAAACAATACAAAACAAAACCAACAGCAACAACAAAAAAAAACCCACAAAAAATTAATGGTAATGGGAACTGTATGTAACCCTATACTTTAGCTAGTAGTTTTCCACAGAAGTGTGGGTTAATGATTCTGAAGCCACTATATATGTATACTGGAATGGAACAATTAATAATTGGATGGTGGTGTTAAGAATTGTGTTTCTTACTGTTGCAGTGGAAACTATAAATAAGCAAGAACAGAAAGTTAGCATGAACCATGTAAAATAGGTCAGAATTAAATATTAGTGTCATCTCTAGTTTGACTTTGATAGAAATAGATACATATAAAAACATTTATAAATATAGGTATATGGGGCTGGGATCATGGCTCAGTGGTAGAGTGCCCACCTGGCACGTGTGAGGCACTGGGTTTGATCATCAGCACCACATAAAAATAAATAAATAAAATAAAGGTATTGTGACCACCTACATCCAAAAATTTTTTAAGTATGTAGGTATGTGTACATAATTGGTTTATTGTACCCAAATATATTTCCTTTTTTTGTCCATTGTGAGGGCCAAAAACAAAGATAACTTAATAGCAAGGAACAATACCCAGTTTCCAGACTATTCTCTAATAAAGGAAACAAAGACTTTTGGAGAAATGGCTGATTTTAGGATTGGCTCAAGGAGTAAATAAGATGAGCCTGCAGCATCCTATAATGCCAAAGAAAGTACTCAAAATAAAAAAAAATGATGGGGTGTATCAGAAGGATATTGAAAATAACTGAAAGAGCCTTCAGTGGTCAAGCTGGAACACTTTGAGCAACAAAATAAATAAAGTACTATTATGTTATAATCTAATAATCTTAGCAATTTAGCAATTTAGCAAGGCTCTAAGCAACTCAGTGAGACCCTGTCTCTAAATAAAATACACACACAAAGAAAGAATGCTGGGGATGTGCCCCTGGGTTCAATCCCTGGTCCCCCTGCCCTGCCAAAATACAACAGAAATCTGGTAGACACTTCTGTATAGAGGGATCACAGCTAGTGGTCAACAAGATGAACTCAAGTTCCAGCCTCAGCCTGATCTGAGTCTCACCACTTACTAACCGTGTGACCCTTGTTACCCTAATTAACTAAAATTATTTAACCTCTCTGTGCCTCAATTTCTTTATCAATTGAATAGATTCTTGGGATGACTAAATGGGTTAGTATATATTGTAAAGGACTAAGAGTAAATGACAAAAGCATACACTATAATTGGTTCTCCAATTATTAACTCTCTGTTCTTTTGTTTGGGGGAATCTCTGTGATTATAGATGAATTTAGTGCATCTCTCTTTCAGCAGACCAATATTTTAGTTGGTTTTCCAACAAAACAGTATCCATAATGTTTTGCTTATTATAAGGGAAATTATTAAGATTGTAAAGATTTAAGAGAAAGCAGGACCAAGACTTTAACCCAGTTTCATGCTTCATGAGTTGTAGTAACTAAGTGAATGCAGAAGATACAGAGCCTGACAGGATCTACTTTTTATAGGCATAGACATACCACACAGTAATTCTGGAGTTAACTGTGTTAGTCAGCTTTGTGTTGTTGTGACCAAAACATCAGACAAGAAAAACTTAGAGAAGGAAAACTTTATTTTGGGTCGTGGTTTCAGAGCTTCAGTCCATGGATGGCCCACTCCACTGATGTGGGCCTGAAGTAAGGCAGAATACCATGGGGAGGCATGGGGAGGAAAGATGCTCTGCTCATGGTGGCCAGAAAGCTGAGAGATAGAAAGACAGAGATGGGGAAGGGGCAACAGGGAAGATGAACTCTCCAGTGCATGCCCCTAGTGACCTGCCTCCTCCATCCATACCCCACCTGCTTACAGTAACCATCCAGTTAGTTTATTCAAATTAGGATGGACTAAGTTTCAGTTTTCATAATCTAATCATTTCACCTCTGAAAATTCCTGTGTTAACACAGAAGCTTTTAGGGGACACCTCATATTCAAGGCATAGAAATAACATTCTCAGTCTTCAGTAGATTCCTTATTAATCCTCATGAGGATTAGGTATAAAGATGAATTTGAGAGCTCTCTGTAAGTTATAAAACCTATACAGATATCATCTGTTGTAATGATTCTTGGGTTTTCAACCAGAGTTAAGTTCTAAAGGAGCCTTATAGTCATATTAAATGTTGCTGTCATCTGGATACTTTAATTATTAAGTAACAAAGAGAAATTACTTGAACCTACAATGCTTTGGATGGAATATTTTCTCATAGCACTTTAGCTTTTATGATTTTTTCCTTTGTTTTAATCTAGAGTTATCTCTTTCAAGTAACAGTTTGGGGAAATGACTCCCAAATTCTTCACTGAAATTATTGGAGTATGCAAAGATGAATCCCTGTGATTTCGGAAGCTGTCTCCTCCTAACACAGAACCTCTTGTCCTGCTGTGGAGCTGACCAGCAGAGGGTGCACAAGTCTTCCCAGGAGCTGGCTTCAGGGACAGCGCGAGGATAGGCAAACCTTATGGGGCCATCTGTGTTTGCTATCTGATGATTAACAAGTACTATAAATGAAAAGATCATGGCGCATCAGAAAATCAGTTACCAAGTGGATAGAGAGAGCAGCCATAATGCTTAACAGCAATTTAGAAGTAGAGAGTAGAACAGTCGTCACTAGAGGCTAGGAATGGGGGGAGGGAGAATAGGGATAGAAGGAGATCTGATAGCGGGTACTAGGAAGAAATAGGCATACTGTTCTATAGCACAGTGGAGTAACTATTTCACAATTTATTTTATAAAGAACTAGAAGACAAAAAAAAAAAAAGAACTAGAAGACCAAGTACAAAAGGTTTCTAACACAAATGATAAAGGTATTGTACATAGAAATGCTAATTATACTGATTTGATCGTTACATGTTGTATATATTATGTGTCATTGTACCACACTACATCTATAAATATATACAGTTAAAATAACTTTGAGTAAAAAAGCAGAAAAACAAGGTGGCAAAATATCTGCCATAGTTGAATAGTAAGTTTCTAGATAATTGGAATTTGGCATTCTAGTGTGGGTCAGTAGTATGTTTTCTGCCTCTTCCTTTTCTAATCATTTCTTTCTACAGGCAGGGGTTTTTTTTGGTCCCACCTTCATCAGCATCTGCAACCCTTTGCCTCATTTGGTCTTTAAGCCACCTTTCTGGGAACTTCTTTGCCCCAGGGTCTTTAGATCCTGGATACAGCATTTTGTCTGGGTCCTACTAACCAGGCTCTTACAGATTGATCAGTAATCATAAGTATTTTTCCTTCATGTAAATGGGTGACTACCAGGAAAATTTTTGGATCTTCTACTAACAATTATTATATAGAATTTGTGTACCTGGTGATTTAAAAAGTATTTTGTTTTATGATTATAAAAGTAATTTGAATTTACTTAGAGAAAAGAACATTTCAAGATATATAAAAAGAATACGAACCTCTCTATGAGCCTTTCAATCAGAGAAAACTACTATAAATTTTCCTGGATTTTCTCTATGCATTTGTATATTTCTTGACAAATATGTGTTAATTTTTAAAAACAAGATCAAACTATATAGACTCTTTTGTACCTTATTTTTTCCCACTTACCAAGTTATGGACATCTTTTCATATCAATAAATTTTATCTTTTTAGCAACATTTTAAGTGGCTACATAAATTTCCTTTTTATTCAATCCTCTAAAGATGACTATTTGCATTGTAGTTTTTCAGTATTATGTATAAAAAATGCTGTGACAAATCCTTAATGCATTCTTCTGATTATATTCTTAGAATGAAAAATGGAATTTTTATTGCTTTTTTCCTATTAAAAATGTTCATACACATCATCAAATTCCCCTCAGAAAAGTCTCAGTTCAGTCTCCCTCGGTGTGGAAGGATACCTGTTCCTGTCCACTACTGATCACAGCGTTTCATCTTTGCCACAATGATGGTAAGGAAATGGTTGCACTTTTTCTTTTCGTGATGCTTGGATCGAACCTAGGGCCTTGTGCATACTAGGCAAACACTCTGCCACTGAGGTACATCCCCAGTCCTTTTGTTTAAGGTTGGATCTTGCAAAGTTGCTGAGGCTGGCCTTGAACTTGCCATTTTTCTCCCTCAGCCTTCCAAGTAGCTGGGATTACAAATGTGTGCCACCATGCCTGGCTTGCTTATTTGTTTATTTATTTATGGTGTAGTTTCTACTAGTTATGTCATTCTAGAAAATTAATCTAAGACAATGGCACTCAAAAATTATGTAAGCCCCCAAAGAGCATTTTTTTCTTCCTTCTGTTCATAGCTATAGATGTTTACTGTATTAGAAACTAAACCTAAGAAAAAAATTAAATATTTATTAAATCTTTTTAAAATAGTAATAAATAGCATTCTCATGATAGCATGAATAACGTTTTTATATGAAATATTTTCCCAAAGAAAGAAATTCATTAGAAGACTGGCATTGTTTTGCATTTTTGCAGGTCTTCTTAATGTCTAGCCTAAGAGAAAACTGGATTCTTATATCTGCTTCTGCGTCTTCTGTTATTTTAATTGATATATATGAAGAAATCTGATATCACACAGATGTATAAATAGATAGAAGGGAGAGGAATGCTGTAATAGTCTCTTCAGAAGAGTATGGTTATTTTGCTTTGATGCTACGCCAAATTTCATTATGTGGTAGTTTCTTTAAGGTTAACTGCAGCCAGTTGCATCGGCACACACCTATAGTCCCAACAACTCAGGAGGCTGAGGAAAGAGGATCACAAGTTTGAGGCCAACCTCAGCAACATAGTGTGACTTTGTCTCTAAAGTAAAATAAAAGTCTGGAAATGTAGCTCAGTGGTGAAGAGCCCCTGGATTTAATCCTGGTATCACCAAAAAAAAAAAAAAGTTTACTTCACTCTAAAATTTGAAGCCATGTAAATAACAATTTTGTATTTTGCTGCATTCAGATCCATTGGTCTATTTTGCACTTTGAGTGATCTTTCACTCCCCTTGCATGATTTTGTAACATCATATCTTGGTCATCTGGAAAATATTAGTTGACACATTTCATTATACACTATCAAAAATATCTTATTCTCATCAGAACAGTATGTAAGTACTAGAAAGCTATTATGCTCACAGTGGTGGACACAGGTTTTTCAGAATTCTAATTTTTGCTTAAAAGCCTGAATTTTATCAAGGGCAACAAATGGTATTAGTTGTTTTTCTGACTATTACTTTGTTTATTTTTGAGAAAATGTCAAAGTCAAAATGGTGCTCCATGAAAGCAATTTTTATTGCTTTACTCAAGAAATGCTTACATGAAACTGGCTTTTTTTTTTTTCTCCCTGTGAGTGCATGGTTAATGAAGACAAGAACCTTCAATATAATCTGCCAGTGCTTTGATTCAGGCTCAGGTGCTAGCCCTTTTATCCATATTGCCTGTGTACCATCAGTGCAAATGTCAAGGCAGTAAAAAAAAAAAAAAAAGGCAATTAACATGTTGATACTATTATGAAAATAATTCTAATCTTCTGAAGATCTCTTGAAAAGGTCTTGGGAGCCTCCAGGGATCCAAGGACCACACTTTGAGAACCTTTAGCTAAGAGAGTCATAGTAACTCATTCTCTCCCCAGACATTTATTGGGGAATAGTTTGTGATCCAATTCTGGCCAGTGAAATTTGAGAGCAAGTGTGCTGGGGAGCTTGTTATCCTAAAAGAGATAAAAAGAAAGAGAGTTTTTTCTTCTAGCCGTTGCTCTTGGTGTAATGGCTACCCTGGCTACAGCCATTTTGTTACTAGCAAAGGGACCTGATCTTAGGATGAAGGTGGTGCCGTGAAGAGCAAGAAAGGGAAATGGCAGGAACCTGGATCCTTAATGATGGTGTAGAATTGCAGACAAAGCCACATTTGGAACTTGCTCAACCCTGCACTTCCAGTTATAAAGTATATTATTCCTTTATTATTACTTAAGCCAGGTTGAGTAGTGCCTTCTCTGACTTATGAAAAGAATTCCCAAGTTATTCATAAATGTTTAGTGGGCATTTGTATTTCCTTTGTGAATGGTTGTTCATGGCATTAGCATATTTTCTACTGAGTCATTTTACTTATTTTCTGAACATTTCTTATACGTTAATAGTAACACATTGTAATGTTTTACAGATATTCTCACCATCTTTTATAGCGTATTTTCTCCTGCATGTTTGTGTAAGCAATCTATTTGTCTTTTTCTTTCTTTTTCTATACTTCATGACTTGATATCATGCTTAGAAGTCTTTTCTACCTCACTTTTTAGAAATATTTACCTGTAATTTTTCTAGGCCTATTAAGATATGATTTTTTTACTTTTAAAAGGTTAATTTATCTAGAGTTTGTTTTTATGTTAGATATGTAGATATGGAGTAGGGATATAACTTTTTTTCCCCAAGTGGTAGTCCATTTTTTAAATATAGTTCTCTGAATAGGGCAGCTTTAACCTGCTGATTTGAAATCCTAGTTGTATTACAAATAAATATGTATATATTCTTACATATGTGTTGGCAAGTTCCTCAAATTTTATTCTGTTCCATTTGTAATAACTAAATCCTGGCATTAGAGGCATAGCCTGAATTTACTTGTTTTGTAATGTTTGGAAGGGCAAGCATACTTCCTAGCCCTACCCCACCCTACTACAACCAACATCACTCTTTTTCCCTCCACTATTTTCCTGGCACTTTCTGCATGTTTTTTCTTCCAGATGAACTCTTAAATTATTTGTTCAAGTTCCCCAAGAACATTTTTGGAATTTTAACTGGAATTATATTTTAATTTCATAGATGATTTTGGGGAGAATTTACATTTTTACAGTAATGAGTCTTCAGCTTCAGAAACCCATGTACTGTTTATTAAAACTAAAACTGTCTTCCATGTCCCTCTGAAGAGACAGACTAGCTTTCTTTGTAGCATCAGTCTGTGCATTTTTGGCTGTTTATTGCTAGGTGTTTTATACTATCTTTATTGCATTTATAGAGGGATCTTTTCTTTTCCCATGTATATTTTCTGTTTTAAAAAAAGAAAAACCCACTTTTGAAAACATTTGACTCATATTTCCAGATAGTTTTGGCTTCTTAAAAGAGCATGTACTAAGGATACTATCATTTGTGGTATTACAGTATGTACTGTGTGAACATGATTTATGAGATTCGACTGTTGAAAACTAAGAAAAAGAACATACCAGAAACTATTATCTTAATGAATATGATCTTCCAAGCTGGTTATGTTGGGGTTTATACAAGAACAACTTACTCTGAGAACAAAGGATATTATTCTAAAGTTAAAGAGTTTACCACCATTGAGAATATGAAAAAGAATAATAGCTTGCTATGAGGACATTATCTGAAAATGGCATATCAGAACTGTTTTCCTATTATGATAATAAATTATAATATCTATTATGACTTATTTGAGGGGACAACACTTGTTTTGAGTACTGCTCTAGTGATTAGTTAAATAACATTACCTTCTAGACACCCATTATGTTGTCAGATGGCAGAAAGATAGCTGACAGATTTTATGATTTTTGTTGTTTTTGTTGTTGTTTTAAAAGAATCATCATTTAATCAGATTGTTTTTGTATTAAATAAGATTCAAGTTGCCCCAGGCAGTATGGATTGGCAGTGTTTCAGCTATTTGGGAAAATGGAATTTGCCAGTTTTCTAAGACCATTTGAAATAAACAAACACATTTCTTTTCATCCACATTATGGATTTAAAAAGCATGTGTGAACTAGCCTGGTATCTTAATTACCATTTAAAATGTTCTTATAGAAATTGTGCTTCTGAGCTGTTAACAACTATCTTACAAAGGATTTTAGGAATAAGACCTTTCATAGGTTGGAGATTACTAAGGTTTGATGTGTTCCTTGAGCCAAACTAATGATAACAGTTCTTTGGAGATTAAGAAAATAATTAATAATTATATTCTTAATTATTATAATTAAGCAGCCTGCTGTGGTATTATTCTTCGTAGACTTTTTAGATCCTTTTTATGTGTGTGGTGCTGAGGATCTAACCCAGGGCCTCATGCATGTTAGACAAGCTACAGGACCAACTAAGCTACATCCCTAGGCCTAAACTATATTTAAAATTTATTTATTCTTTTGAAGTTTATATGGTTTCTTGGGATAAAGTTTATTATGTGTTCAGTAAAGAATGATTGTATTTTCTTTTTCTTTGGGTACATGAGGAGTTTCGCACAAGGTGGAAATCCTACATGTTTCCCTTTGGGCTGACCATAGGCAACTACAAGGCTTTATCTGGAAGGCATCATGGGGAGAAGCTGCCCAGTGCCATTTGGAGGTGGGATTACAGTTCCCCCTGCCATGTTCATATGTGTGGCTGTGTTTCTAGCCCAAGAGCTTCCTTTCAGAGGGCTCTTTTATTGGGGGACCTCGGTTGAGACACTTTGTCTACTTGAGTCTGTACCATTCCACTCCAAGCTCTCCACTCTCAGCCCCAAGGTATCATAAGTAGGTGTCTTTGTTTTTCCAAGCTCCTTGACAGTGAGACCATTTCCCCATCTATGCTATATCTACATGATCTTCACCCAGTGCTGTTTATTAGGGAGGGAGGAAATGGAACATTGGGGAACCACATGTTTTGCTTCCTGCATGCAGTGTTGCACTAAGATACTTGATATTACTTTTAGTTTAACTTGTCCTACTTGACCACTCAGCAGGATTTCTAGACAATGAGATGTGGGAATTAATTATTGATTTCATTGTGTTTATTTTTTTCCTTTTCAAACTTTAAGAAGTGTCCATTAAAATGTTAGAGAATTCATTGAATAATTATTTCACTTTTTATTTGTGAAGCAACACATGGTTTTTCATTTTCTTTATAAGAACTCTGTGACTTAGGAATCACCTCCATTTTATACATGAGCTTGTAGGTTTAGGCTAAGTAAGTAATTTTCCCAAAATCATGAATAATAGGTAGCAGAACCAGAAGTTGAACTTGGTTCTCTGTTCAGCACTCTTTCTACTCTTCTACTTAACTTTATTAATAAATTAGTCTTTGACCTCCTTGGGAAGTTGGGATTACTAGAGCTGTTTAAAAATCATCTTAGTGGAAGGCTTAACCTTGTGGTATTCATGAAGTCCTGTGGGAATTGTTAGGACAGCCAGACTAATAAGAACAGTAAGTAATATCAGCTAACTTTGAACACTTAACCATGAACCCAGTACTGTGCTACATGTATGACCTCCTGGAAGCTTCCTTTCTTTTGAAATAATCTTATTAGCCACATTTCATTCAGGAAATTGAAGTCAGCAAAATCAAGTTTAATGCCAGAGAGTGTCAAACTAACCTGTATTCAACTTAGTTCAGACTCTTCCACCTCTACTTGAAATTGCTTTCCAAGGAGAATTGAGGTGAAGTGATTCCACCCTACTTGGAGTATTTCTTCTACTAAGGAAAAGTAAGAGTAGATTTCTCTGGAATAGAACCTTTTAGTACTATATTTCTTAATGTTGAGATGTAAGGCTCTAACAGAGAAACATTCTTATACCCTTGGGTTGACTTAAAATGTTTTTACTATATTGTTTATAAACAGAAATATGGGTATAAAGTCTCTGTGCATAGAGCTCATATTCAGCCATAAAGTTAAAAAAAAAGTATAAATACATTCACAAAACGAATACAACTTGCAGCATTATAGTGTGACTGCTGATGTTTTTCTGAAGCTAAATTGCTACTACCATTATAAACAAGGCAGTGACCATCACCAACAGATTCTTTTGACTTCAGCCCATCTATGCAGTTGTATGCTGTCTGCTCAATTACCTTACTGCTTTTCTCTTTTCAAAATACTGCAGAAATTTTTACAGTGTGCTATATACTCAGATGCATCATTTACATACTACTTCTGTGCTCCTTGTTGCTCACAAGATCATAAATGCAAACATAGGCACTGAAACAAAGTAGCAATTATACATGTGCTTCTATTCATTTTACTTTAAGATTATAAACATAATAAAACATAACTTAAAAAACTGTCTTAGGACCTTCTTTTGACAAACCCTGTTTAGGAGATATGCCCAGTGGGAGACTGTTCAAAAGAGCAAGAGATGGAGATCTTTTTATACTAACCTTCAGAAGATTAAAATGAAATAATGAATGAAATCTATGTTTTAGCTTTTGTCAATGCCAAAATGTTTCTCCTTTGAAGGTGTTTGTGGCCTTGTGTTTTCAGCCACATCTTTAGAATTTCTCATTCAAAGTGATCTAAGTGTTATTGTTTTTCTTACTAGGAGCAGAGGTTAGCAAACTCAGATGGCCTGGTTACTAACCAGTACCTCCTATTTATTTCCCCCTCCCCTGGTTTCTTCAGCCACATGGAGTCCATCAGCTCACCTGATCCCTCCTATTGTCTTTTCATCCTCTTTATCAGTTTTTTCTAATACACATGGTCTTACTTCATGGTCGCTAGTTATATTTTCTCTCAGCTCCACCATCCCAAATCTCCATTACTTTCTGTCCTACAAGCTTTGACAGAGTTCAAACTCAATATTTTGCTGCTAAATTACCAGGTGGTAGAAGAAATTAAGTACTGTTTTACTATCTAGATTATTTTTGAGTGCAGCTAACAGAAAAATCAAGCTGATTTAAACAGTTAAGGGAATATATTGGCTCAATAACTGGGGGGGTGGGTAAAAAAAAAAAAAAACGGAAGGAACTGGTTCAAATGAAATTTAATCCAACTACCTAACAGTGGGTCATAACTTCTTTTTTATCTTCCTGGTTTTCCTACCTCATGATTGGTTTCATTCTAAAATTGTACCATGCCATCCTAAGGCCAGCCCACTCTTGACTCTGAGTTGGTTTTCATTATGGACTGCATTATATCCCCTCAAAATTTATAGGTCAAAGCCCCAACTCCCCATGGGATTATATTTAGAAACGGGGCCTGAATGGAGGTAATAAAGGTTAACGGATGTGGTAAGAATGGGTCTCTAACTGAATAGGTACCCTTATTTAAAAAAAAAAAAAGGGAAGGGAAACTGGGTGTTGTAGTACATGCTTATAACCTAGCTACTTGGGAGGTCACAAGTCTGGGCAACTTAAGGAGACCTCCATCTCAAAAAAAAAAAAAAAAAAAAAAAAAAAGGAATACACATCAGACATTTCTGCCTCTTTCTCCCTCTCTCCTGCTCTCCCTCCCTCTTTCCCTCTGTGTGAATACATTCAGCCAGCACCTTGAATTTGAGCTTCTAGCCTCAATACCTAAGAGAAAAAATTGTTTTTTAAAGCTTCCTAGTCAATGATATTTTGTTATGGCCACTCAAGCGGATTAATACAGGTTTAAAAAAATATTTATTTCTTAGTTGTAGTTTGACACAATATCTTTATTTTATTTATTTATTTTTATGTGGTGCTGAGGATCAAACCTAGGGCCTTGTACGTGCTAGGCAAGTGCTCTACTGCTGAGCCACAACCCCAGCCTCTAATACAGCTTTTAAAATGTGTCATAGTATCTCCTTAGATTTATTTTGGCTCTGATGGTTTCTGAGGCATCCCTTATGTTTGTTGATCTTGACAGTTTTGAGGAGAACTAGTCAGGTGCTTTACTGGGATTCACTGATGTTTTTCTTACAATTAGACTGAGGTTCTAGACTGTGGAATCAACCCAGATGCCCTTCAATAGATGAATGGATAAAAAAAATGTGGCATTTACACACCATGGAGTATTACGCAGCACTAAAAAATGACAAAATCATGGAATTTGCAGGGAAATGGATAGCACTAGAGCAGATTATGCTTAGTGAAGCTAGCCAATCCCTAAAAAACAAATACCAAATGTCTTCTTTGATATAATAAGAGCAACTAAGAACAGAGCAGGGAGGAAGAGCAGGAAGAAAAGATTAACATTAAACAGAGACATGAGGTGGGAGGGAAAGGGAGAAAAAAGGGAAATTGCATGGAAATGGAGGGAGACCCTCATTGTTATACAAAATTACATATAAGAGGTTGTGAGGGGAATGGGATAATAAACAAGGAGGGAAATGAATTACAGTAGATGGGGTAGAGAGAGAAGATGGGAGGGGAGGGGAGGGGGGATAGTAGAGGATAGGAAAGGTAGCAGATTACAACAGTCACTAATATGGCAGTATGTAAAAATGTGGATGTGTAACCGATGTGATTCTGCAATCTGTATTTGGGGTAAAAATGGGAGTTCATAACCCACTTGATTCTAATATATGAAATATGATATGTCAAGAGCTTTGTAATGTTGTGAAAAACCAATAAAAAGAAAACAATTAGACTGAGGTTATGAAGTTTGGGGAGAAGGAACACAAAGTTATAGTGTCATTTTTATATCAAGAGTTGCATGCTTTTCCAGGTGGTGTAATCTCAGCTCCTTGGGAAGCTGAGGTAGGAGGATTGCAAGTTCAAGGCCAGCCTGGGCAATGTAGCAAGGCCATGTACCCCCGACTCCAAAGAGTACATGCTATCAGCATGACCTGTCACTATTGATGTTAACCTTGATCACCTGGCTAGGGAAGTCTATATCAAGTTTCTCCACTGCAGAGTTATTCTCTTTCCCCCTTTCCATATTTTTCTCTTGAACATAAGGCATGAGGGGTCCTGTTCCACCTTCTAAGTTCATAATATTTATGTAAATTATCTGGGATTATTTTGCATGGAAGATTCATCGTTTCAACCCCATTTGTTTATTTATTTAGTTATTTAAATAATATATATGTGGATATTTATTTTATACTTGGATTTTAATTCAAAAAAGTTATTTTTTGCTCAAAATATTTTTTCTAGCATTGGTCATTGGGAGGTCTTTGAACTGGCTCCTGTGCCTTTTTGACATACCTTTATGATGGAGGAGTTTGGGGATTTGGGGTGGTGGTGTTTTGTTTTTTAGGTCTTTTGTTTGCTTTTTAGCACAACCTTACTTTCTATTAGTATAAGATGTTCCAGGCTCATTTTGTGTCTCTTTCCAATTCCTAGAATCAGCCTTTTTTCCAAAGAGTCTGGTTCCTTTTCATTAGAGAAATAGTAGTAGAAACTAGTGGGGTTGGGGTTATATAGCTCAGTGGTACAGTGCTCACCTTGCGTGTGCAGGGCCCTGGGTTCGATCCTCAGCACCACATAAAAAATAAATAAATAAAATAAAGATATCGTGTCCAACTACAACTAAAAAATAAATATTAAAAAAAGAAGACACCAACGGATTCTGGGTGTGCTTGTAGTTACTGGAGTAAGGTTGCTTTTAGACTCATTCAGCTGATCAAATGAGGAGGTATATGAATATATACCAACCCAAGTATACATATCTACATCTACAGATATTTCTATGGGAAAGACCTCTATTTATATTAAACTAAATATAAGCTCATTTGATGGCTTCAATTCTAATCAGTTACTACATGCATTATTATAGCCTTCTCCCTCACTTATCTGTAATCTCCCACTGGAACAATGAGAAAACTAGCTTCAACCACCTACTGTCTATCAATTATTCAATTCCTGTTTACTAAAGTGGTGGTTTCAGAATTGAAAACATTTTTTTAAATATTTATTTTTAGTTGTAGCTGGATACAATATCTTTAATTAATTACCCAGGGCCTCACCCTTGGTAGGGGAGCACTCTACTGCTGAGCCACAACCCCAGCCCCAGAACTGAAAACATTTTTGTTAACTACAGCATAGCTTATCATAGTTCCTACTGCCTTTAGTCTTGCAGACTTTATTCATATGCAGAGTTACTTAGGTCAGCACCTTTTTCCAAATACTTTTTTTTTTTTTTTTGGTGGTGCAGGGGATTGAACCCATGGCCTTGTATATGCAAGGCAAGTACTCTACCAACTGAGCTATATCCCTAGCCCTCCAAATGCCTTTTAATTCTATGACTATCCCATGTGCATTCAAGCTGCTTTGTCTTTATTTGTGCTAATCCCTTTACCTGAAATGCCCTGGCTTTCACTATTATCTCTTGGAATATTCCCACTCATTCTTCTACATCCAGCACTAGTATTACCTCCACCATGAAGCTTCTCTAAACCATTATGAATAGACTGGGTCATTCATTCTTCTGTGCTCTAATAGAACATGAGTCTTCCTTCTACTATTTATTGCCTCTACCATATATCATCCATAATTCTGTAGAATTCTGTAGTACTCCCTAAAAACTTTCAACTCATCTGTTCTTATGTGGAAATTGTACCCTTTCCAATTTTTTCCCCTCTGTATCCTTATCTGGTAGGGTTGTGTTGCCTGTGGTGTGGCAGTCAGAATTTTACCTGATATAACTTGGTGCAGTTTGCTTTGTTGTTTGTTTTTTCCAAATCATAATGAATTGTATTCTTTAAAAATAAATTTACACAGTGCTATAACCTCTGCTTTCTTGAATTTTATGTTCTTTTGAAATTATAGAAATACATTCATAGGGGCATTTTTATTCACTAATGATGTAGTTCAGATTTTTTATATCTGACATCTACATATGACTTGAATTTTTTATAAGTCTAATTTTCAACAAGGGCAGCCTAATTGATAAATCAGTTCAAACATGACTGAGTAAATCTTGCATGTGGATATAAGCATCTCCTATCACCTGATGTACCTAAAGACAGGGATTTCTGCAATGTTTAAAAAAGCAAAAAACTTAGTAAGGGCAGAACTCCATTAATCTCATCCTTACTGCACTTATAAAGACTCATCACACAGAAAGAATGAATACAAAGCTCACCAATTTGGTTAATGTCTCCAAAAGTTACTGTCACATAGACATATGAAATGCCAGTAGGATGAGTTAAAACTGATGTCATTCTGGTCCCACATAATGTGTTTGGAGGCAAGTTTCAGAGTAATTAGAATAATATATACTCTTCAGATACTTTGGTTTGAGATGACTTTGAAATGAGCTTACATGAAATCCCTTAAAGAAAAACTTCCGAGTCCCAGTAGCTTCTTTTTGTGTACACAAGTGCTTGGTGTGGCCACCTTTCAGGGCGGTCCTGGAGAGAAAACACTAAGCATGAGATTCACATTTTGAAGCTGCAGAGGGACTTGACGTCAAAGTGGGATCAAAGTGCTCTGCAAATACTTACTGTAATTATTGTTGTTGTTCTGTTCTTGCTAATAACCTTATTTATACCCTGAAATTATAATCATCCAAAGAAAAATTAAAACAAGATGTGTGAACTGCATGAGCTGTTTACCTTGCAGATGGTCACCCTCAGAGTTCTCTCAAATTGCCAGGGTTAATTGAAGCTTCCTGTTCATTGCAGCGTAGTTGAGACTTAAGTGTTTCTTACCTGTAGGCTTTCACTCTCCAAAACAGTACAACAATAGCACTTTAATTTGTTCTCATTAATGCTGTCCTCTCAGGTAATGTTTAGTGCAGCTTTATCTAGATGATGTTTGCTCCTTTGAATGAAACCTTTGTACTAGATTTCCAGCTGAGAAGAAAAGCTAAACAGTTACAAAGGTAAAGATATGAGTATCTCACTAATTTATTTATTTAAAGGAAGCTTGGAACCCTGGAAACATTGAAGGGTAGTTAACTTTTAAATAGTGGGCATGCGTTTAGACTACAATCAACCATATTTTCTCTCCATTGGGGTTTCAGTTAGCTGAGACAACTGGGAATCATTCTTAGGCACACTTACAAATAAATAGTTTTTACCCAGAGTCAGCTAAGTGCTCCAAGCATAATCATTGTATATTCTCACACACAGTAGCACTACTTTCTCTAGTTTGTTGGGGTTCCTCTATCCTGTAGCAATCTTGAAATGTAAGAAAAGATCAAGCTTAAAAGGAAAGGGAAATAAGTACTTCTTTGCCTCTATTCCTCAGCTGAGTAAAAACAGCCCACTGAAAAGAACTCTGTTAAAAATGTTAACATTTTTTTAGGTGATGCAAGAGCCCTTTGCCTGTATCTTGAGACTGGAATCCTGGAAAGAAATATGACTGATGCCTCCCAATGCCATTGCATGCTATTTGATTAAGACTCAAGAAACAGGGATGAAGGAAGAGAAGAAATTTGGACCTCTTTAAATCAGTGGCAACTTCAGTAAAAGCTGGAGAATCAGTGCTTCAGTAAAAGCTGGAGAATCAGTGCTGTGATCCCTTTTGTGTATGCAGTGTATAATAGTAGTAGATAGTGGGTGAAGGTAAGTGAACAATAAAGCTATTCAAAAAAAGAAAAAGTGGGGCTGGGGTTGTGGCTCAGTGGTAGAGTGCTCACCTTCCACATGAGAGACCCTGGGTTTGATCCTCAGCACCATATAAAAATAAATGAACAAAATAAAGATATTGTGTCCATGTATAACTAAAAAAATATTTAAAAAAAAAGAAAGAAAGAAAAAATGGAGCATGGGCTCTCCAGTAAGACTACTCATTTTTGGGGGCTGGGGATGTGGCTCAAGCGGTAGCCCGCTTGCCTGGCATGCGTACGGCCCGGGTTCGATCCTCAGCACCACATACCAACAAAGATGTTGTGTCCGCCGAGAACTAAAAAATAAATATTAAAAATTCTCTCTCTCTCTCTCTCTCTCTCTCTCTCTCTCTCTCTCTCTCTCTCTCTCTCTCTCTCTCCCCTCTCTCACTCTCTCTTTAAAAAAAAAAAAAGACTACTCATTTTTGGTTGTTATTTAGTTCTGGGAATTGAACCCAGGGTGCTTTTCCACTAAGTGACATCCACAGGATCTCACTAAGTTGCCACGGCTAGCCTCAAACTTGGGATCCTCCTGCCTCAGCCTCCCTTGTTGCTGGGATTACAGGTGTGTCCAACTGTGCCTGCCTCTTCAGTAAGATTACTTGTATTCAAATAGAAGTCTTATCAATTTTCAGTTGGGTGACCTTAAGTTTGTGAGTTTACTTTGTCCTTTATAGATTTTTCCTAAAATAATACTCTGAATAGGGAAATGGAAGTTAAATAAGATAATGTAGCTGATCCTCCATTTCTGTGAGTTCTGCTTGCATGGATATAACCAAACATTGATTGAAAATATGAGGAAAATAACCGTATATGTACTGAATATATAGACTTTTTCCCTTGTCATTATTCCCTAAACAATTTAATTTAACAACTATTTACCTAACATTTATATTAGGTATCATAAGTAATCTAGAGATTGTTTATTTATTTACTTATTGTGATACTGTGGAGTGATCCTAGGGGTACTCTACCCCTGAGCATTCCTCCAGACCTTTTTATTTTTAATTTTAAGACAGGATCTTGCTAAATTTCCTAGGCTGATCTCAAACTTATGGTTCTCTGCCTCAGACTTCCAAATTGTTGGGATTACAGGGAAGCCACAGCACCTAGTTGTGGTCCTTGGCCCATTTGTTGATTGGGTTATTTGTTTTCTTATTGTTTAATTTTTTGAATTCTTTGTATACTCTGGATATTAGGGCTCTATCAGAAGTGTGAGGAGTAAAAATTTGTTCCCAGGATGTAGACTCCCTATTTACCTCTCTTATTGTTTCTCTTGCTGAGAAAAAACTTTTTAGTTTGAGTAAGTCCCATTTGTTGATTCTAGTTATTAACTCTTGTGCTATGGGTGTCCTATTGAGGAATTTGGAGCCCGACCCCACAATATGTAGATCGTAGCCAACTTTTTCTTCTATCAGACGCAGTGTCTCTGATTTGATATCAAGCTCCTTGATCCATTTTGAGTTAACTTTTGTGCATGGCGAGAGAAAGGGATTCAGTTTCATTTTGTTACATATGGATTTCTAGTTTTCCCATCACCATTTGTTGAAGATGCTATCCTTCCTCCATTGCATGCTTTTAGCCCCTTTATCAAATATAAGATAGTTGTAATTTTGTGGGTTGGTTTCTGTGTCCTCTATTCTGTGCCATTGGTCCACCTGCCTGTTTTGGTACCAGTACCATGCTGTTTTTGTTATTATTGCTCTGTAGTATAGTTTGAAGTCTGGTATCGTTATATTGCCTGATTCACACTTC